>NW_007493950.1:0-275 GCF_000475195.1 Diaphorina citri
ACTAGCTTTTTAGGTACACAGATAGGTACCTGAAAAGTAGGAACTGGAGAAAAATAATTTTAAATTTATGGACCACTGATGAAAATGCATAGGTAAGTACCCAAGAATTATCATGTGGATATCTCGATTCTCGAGGTTCTCAAATATTATTTGGTAATTCACGGCTTACGGTACAGACTGTAAAACAACTTAACACAATGATGGCTTACCCTTTAGCTGCTAGGAGATGAGGTTCCCAAATCCTCAAAACTAGAAACTATTTCCTTGAACCTCTT
>NW_007493951.1:0-275 GCF_000475195.1 Diaphorina citri
TGAAAAGTAAATAGAGTCGTCAGAAGAACAGTAATTAGCTATACGATGAAGGAAGACATTCTCTGCCCTTCACTGAACCGGGGGCAAAGTTCAAATGACCGAACTAATACTACTAATAGACCGGTATTTACAGTCATATGTAATATATTCCCGTGGTAGCTTTCATTGGACATTCTCTAACTTGTGGCTCATTCCTCACAGTTCGGACTTACAGACATAAATTAGAAACTTGACAACATCGGGGACAATTTGCACTATCATATACAGGGAAGCTT
>NW_007493952.1:0-275 GCF_000475195.1 Diaphorina citri
CCACCATGAACAAGAGCTAACAGCAAACAATAACAACTTAGTAGACACCTACCTATATTTGTTCTAATAAATAGCTATAGCTAAACCTCCACACCAGACAAAATGAAACTATAGTGTATCCAGATCAATGTGACAGCAAAAAAATAGGCATTGTTGCCAAACATGTCACATGTGCAATGGTAGAAAATCTTTGAAACGGAAAGGTATATTGCACAGTGCTTCCTCCGACAGTGAAACAAAGTCAGGTAAGGCGATATCCACCTTACCTGTTCTGG
>NW_007493953.1:0-275 GCF_000475195.1 Diaphorina citri
TTTCGTCCTTATGCGAAAATTCTCTCGTAATTACATGCGCAATTTTTTTTTCCTTTTTTTTTAGGTACCTCCCAATACTATTTATTTACCTAACTATTTACCTAACATTATTTTGTATTGAATATATAGGTACCTACCTCCATAATTTTCTTAGTAAAATTAATAAATAATTCACTCACCCAGTTCGTATTACCTACCTAATTTCTATACTCTAAACTCTTGGCAATCTTGCCTTGTAAGCGCTAGGCCGCGGGTTCGATTCCCGCCCGGGGCGG
>NW_007493954.1:0-275 GCF_000475195.1 Diaphorina citri
TTTCAAACTGAAGATGAGCAACTCGTTATCCTTGATGTCTCAGCGACCTTGAACACGTTTATAAAATTACTTTATTACATATCCATACAGGCAAGTTTGAGCTTTTGGAAATCAAAATGGTTACTTACATTATATGACTGTTATAATTAAAATACCTGCATACCTAAACTGACATTACTATACCTGCCTTGGTAATATAATAAGTAATAACACTAATAACGATTATAGTTTTGTTGTTATCTCACACTTTATATGAAAGAAATCCAGACATTTAA
>NW_007493955.1:0-275 GCF_000475195.1 Diaphorina citri
TCCCCTCCCTTCCTCTCCTCCCCCCCCGTTCCTACCCATTATAAATCAGATTCTAGTCTCATATCCGGTAAGTGAAAAGTATGGGAAAGGGTAGGGGAGGGAAAGGAGAGAGGAACAAGTAGAATAGAATATACCTTGTTTATCCTGCCCGAATAGGACTGAAAAGTCCCTTTACCCCAGCAGAAAAGCACTACTAACATACACTAACAACACACAAACAACAACAACACTAACAACACAAACAAAAAAGTAAACATTTTTTTTTTTTTTTTTTT
>NW_007493956.1:0-275 GCF_000475195.1 Diaphorina citri
TCTTCCTTCTCTCTTCGATTTCGGGACGAAAAGACCATAGCAGTTACAGTTCCCTCTGTCAAACCTCTTAAAAAAAAAAAAGGCTAATGTTCGTTGTACATCAAAAATGGCAGCACCACAAACGTACCCAAAGTTCCTGGGTGTGTTGCACATTGCCTACACGGAAAAGTATTCAGGGTTTCATACAATTTCTAACTATAGGAATTTTAATTGTGTTAAGCATAAATGCTTGTCACAAATGTCGTTCCCTGCTTAATGCACTACGCTAAATTTTA
>NW_007493957.1:0-275 GCF_000475195.1 Diaphorina citri
TGTTGTTTGTAAGTAGGCCATTTCTCTAGGGTTTTGTTTGTGAATCCTTCACTTTCTAGAGTTGCTCAAAGGTATCATTGTCAATAGCAACAGCATGATTAATAATAGCCTCATCAGTTTTAAAATCTACAGATCACTTTGCCAATGAGTGGTTTTGTTTGCAATAGGGAGAAAATTTCATAAGGTCTCATTCCCGGATTCCCAATATTTCCACGAAAAGATGACTACATGACTACCTCCCGAAGTTTCTTTCTTCCTTCCACAAGACCAAAGTA
>NW_007493958.1:0-275 GCF_000475195.1 Diaphorina citri
CAATATTTAAGGGTATTTGAGTGAAATTTCGAGTGTATGGCCGCCATACACGCCTTATATGGACGCTACGCCACTGCAGATAAAGATCGTTCTTGGAACGTCTAACGTCTGGTTTTCTTCTGTCCTGTCACATTTCCCTCTTCGACTTTCGGGACGATGAGAACTCCGTTGATACAGTTCCCTCTATTAGACCTCTCTCTCTCTCTCTCTCTCTCTCTCTCTCTCTCTCCTAAACATAAACATCTCTTGTCTTCCAAATTTTCTCTCACTCCCTT
>NW_007493959.1:0-275 GCF_000475195.1 Diaphorina citri
TATTTACAGAGGGAAACTATAACAATCAGAGTCCTTGTCCCTCTAATATAGGTAGTGTGTTGTTAGGTAAGTACCTACGACACATTGGTAAAAACTGTTACTTCTAAGTTAATGGGTAGGTAGAACATGAGGGAAGGGAAGCATCTAATAGCTATGATTGATAATGGAGGTTATTGGGGTAGAAATTATAGTAGAGAACCACTAGTCAAACTGATATAGGGCTGAAAGACTCTGATTATTTAACAAAAAAGAGGAATTTTAAAGGACATTTGAAA
>NW_007493960.1:0-275 GCF_000475195.1 Diaphorina citri
TGGGTATATGAATTAGATACCATGTCAATTCAATAATAACACATAATAAATTTCAGACTCACTCACCCTTAGGAAAATGCTTTGCTCCTAGATAGGTGGGTTGTTTCCGTTTCTTACAAAGATTGTATGGACGTGAAAATTAATGCATTTTTCCATTTTATTTTTTAGACAATAATTTCTCTAGCTTCCTAGATATCTAGTTCTTTGGATTAGTTGTTGCACCGGTTCTAGTAGCACCCCTGACTTCTGACTTGGCAGTTTGACTGACAGTACTG
>NW_007493961.1:0-275 GCF_000475195.1 Diaphorina citri
ATCCCAATGATTTAGAAGCATAAAAGTAAAAATTAACTACACACCCCACATACGGCATACTCCACGCCACTGCGCACTGCCGAGTTAAAGTTTTTCGAATGTTTTTTAAAAATTGGAGGGGGAGGATTTGTTTTGTTTTTATTTTGAAATAACAAAAATCTACATTTGTACATTTTGGTCCTTTTTGTTTTGTCGCATTCAAAAGTGCAGAAATGTTCTAAAAATCTCTTCCTTTTCCTGCTGAAAAACCCCAAAATACCAAGATGACTACCAAC
>NW_007493962.1:0-275 GCF_000475195.1 Diaphorina citri
AGTCCGTCCTTCCTTTATTATTACAATAGTAATAAAAAGGTATAAAGGACGGACTATTGTATTCGCTTCGGTGTCGTCCGTCACTCTGTCTGTTCCCATAGAAGGACTTATCCAAACCTAGTCGACCTATATATCAAATTAAAGGTCTTTTTACCAGGAACACGAAAATGGTGCAAATTTTGTCCAGAAAACCATAGAGCCAAAAAACCAAAAAAACTGGTTTTTGGGGAATTTTTTTCACATTTTCTCACACAAATGAGCTCTGATCTCGAAAT
>NW_007493963.1:0-275 GCF_000475195.1 Diaphorina citri
TCATTTAACTTTTCCCCGAACAATCCCAACGTAACAGGGATACGCTACTTCAAAGCTGAACACTCTGAACAGGGTGGCCTTTGTGGATTAGACTTGTGTAGAATACTTTAACTGACTAACCTTTTACATACGAGAATATCATCCAGTAACGATCCTTTCTGTTGAATTGTTGATAATTTTATTTAGACAGTTGTAGCAGCTGCTTTTGGAACCTCTATTGCTCGTCTCTGACTGCTTTATGGAAACTCGAGGAACTCATTTTTAATGACTACCTA
>NW_007493964.1:0-275 GCF_000475195.1 Diaphorina citri
CGAACCTCATGTGTTTATTATAAAATAGGTTTTGGTTTGATCAAATACTCGAACAGTTAGCCAAGGAAAATGGCCATTCTGCCATGACTTGTTTGAGAATAGAACCAGGGCCCTCCCAATTACCATGAAAGTCCTGACTCCTGGACCTTACCTAAACCTCAAGTGTCCTAGAATTGTAACTAATGTTCTTAAATACAATTTACAATAGATCAGTTGCGCTTACTTGGGTGATGTTTCAAAGTCATAGAGCAGGAAAAATGAGGACCAACGGAATT
>NW_007493965.1:0-275 GCF_000475195.1 Diaphorina citri
ATACCTGCCTCGGTGGTGTAGTGGTCAAGGCGCTCGCCTGGTAAACAGGAGGGCGTGGGTTCAATCCCAGCCCAGGTACGAAATTTTATCCTCAATATAATTTGAAAATTTGACCACAATAATAGTAGTAGCCCACTGCTGGAGTAAAGAGACTTTTCAGTCCTATTCGAGCAGTATAAATAAGCACTATTATTATTATTGTTTGTTTTCCAGCCGATGTGATATCAGAGGAGGTGATATTGAAGTGGTACAAGGAGGGGCATTCCATCAAGGGC
>NW_007493966.1:0-275 GCF_000475195.1 Diaphorina citri
ATGTAATTATAAACCCATTGTGAACCTCTTTACTCTCGGATAGACCTAGTATATTGGGCTTTTTCATGAATTAAACATGTTGTTGTATGTCCAACCCTTTCTTTCCCTTATTTTTCAATTTCAAACTCGTCAATTTAAAGCTTAGAACTGACTCCGTTCATTCAATTGTAGCCTATTTTCTCCTGTTTTAAATAAAGGACCATTTGTCTGTCAGCTAAGCGAGTTCCACTGGATCAGCAGTAGTTCTAATTCTTGAATTTTATTCCAGTTCCCAT
>NW_007493967.1:0-275 GCF_000475195.1 Diaphorina citri
CTATTTTACTTTCTGTCCCTTATCTCTCTCAAATTTCTCTCCCTTTCTCTTTTTGCTTCATACGAAGTAGGTAGGTATGAGAGGGAACGTGAATTCATTTTCCACTTAATACTAAGAGAAAATTGAAAAATGAAATTAGGTAATATTAAGAGAAAATTTAAAAGTTCAATTTGGATTTCAACTAACTAGGTACATAGCTCCTCTTTATTAAAATCCATTGCCGGATATAATTCTGAGGCTCAGAGCACCCATAAAATACCTACATACTAACCACA
>NW_007493968.1:0-275 GCF_000475195.1 Diaphorina citri
TCCGCAAGGAAATATTATTCTCCTTGGTTCCTTGTTTGTAAGATCATTGTTTCTTTGTCCTTTCCACTTTGAATTTTCTATTTTCATTAGGCAGTAGTACCTACATAATTATTAATTAAATAGGAATAAGAACTATAGATCAATGAGAAATTGCAAGTCAAAGAGACCTATGTCAGATATCCAGCCATTCTAATGATCCATGGAAAAACAATCTAGGGACAACAAAAAACTAACAATCGATGAAAAAGGATTTCGAAAAATAGTCAAACCCAATC
>NW_007493969.1:0-275 GCF_000475195.1 Diaphorina citri
CAGGCCCCGATGGAATCCCAGTGGAAGCATGGAAGAGTCTTGGTGACGAAGGAGTGGATGTGCTAACTAGTATGATGAGGAAAATATTCAAGGAAGAGACAATACCAGAGGAGTGGAGGGAAAGTGTCATAGTACCGATATATAAAGAGAAAGGAGATATACAGGACTGCAACAACTACAGAGGTATAAAGTTAATGTCTCACACAATGAAACTATATGAGAGAATAATCGACAAGAGAATAAGAAGCGAAACACAAATATCAGACGAGCAGTTT
>NW_007493970.1:0-275 GCF_000475195.1 Diaphorina citri
TTCCTATAAAGGGTGGTCTGAGAATGATGTTGGTTACTCTACTCTCCGAGGGTCTCCGAGGATTTAGTTTATGTTTGGATGTCAGGTGTCACTGAGTCGCCTTGTTGTTTGGATACCCTGTATATCATGTGTTTTTGCGGATTTGTATTTACCATTCAGGTTTCTTCTTCCTCCTCTTTCCTTTATCTCATTTTTTTTTCTTTTTAAATTATTTCTTCTTTTCAGTAATAATAATACGTCATTTCATGTTTTCCTCTACTTGTATGTGTGTGTCG
>NW_007493971.1:0-275 GCF_000475195.1 Diaphorina citri
GAAAACACTTTGCAAGTCAAATACCTGCTTTGTTAAGTCCTTCATTTCTCTCAGGTGTCGGCCGTATCCTATTCGTCAACTCCCACTCAGAACTAAGTTCTACTGAAGATGCACATTAGGTGGTCATTCACTGATGTAATCTGATGCATTCGTTTTAGATCTCATAGAACTAAATGTAAAACCTTGGATAATTTGTCAAAACTCACCACCTCCCTCAGACATAAGAGTAGAGTCTGGTTTCAGCAGAAGTGAGTGGACTGACTCAACAAATACAT
>NW_007493972.1:0-275 GCF_000475195.1 Diaphorina citri
TTTTTTTTTTTTTTTTTTTTTTTTTTGAGGTTTGTTAGAGGGAACTGTAACTGCTAAGGTCTTATCGTCCCGAAAGTGAAAACAGAAGAAAGACAGGATAGGAGGAAGCTGGCCGATCCGAGAACGAACCTTATCTATTTAGGATAAAATCCGCCTCGGTCTGGAATTGAACCCGCGACCTAGCGCTCACAAGGTAGGTGAGCTACCCTCCAGCTTGGCTGGCAGAAGTTTGTTTGCTCGTTTTTTTTTTTTTTTTTTTTCAATCCACAATATTA
>NW_007493973.1:0-275 GCF_000475195.1 Diaphorina citri
GGGGTTTGAAACGTAAGTAACACATTTTGTCTCTGGAAATGCCAGCTGACATGTTGAAATATGAAATAAAAGGCTACTGAATGTCTGTATGGGATTGGGACAAATAACATTCACAAAGCAAAAAATATTGAGAAAATTAAAACATTCAAATCAATTTTAGCATAATTTGGTTCAGGGTTTGTTAATCTTGGAGAATAGGCACTGAAGGGCCTACTTAATCAATTTGGATTTAGAAGAATTGAATTCATGGTCAAAGTCTCGTACAAAAGTATGCA
>NW_007493974.1:0-275 GCF_000475195.1 Diaphorina citri
ACTGTCCGACTTACAGTTGAGAAGTTGCGGTTCCCCTCCATGCGCTTCCATCGGATTTCCCAGTTGACGTGGACTGTAGCTTGTGGCCGAATGAAGGGTAAAACCCTCGTTACCAAAAACCTTGGCAGTTATACAGTGAAGTTCAAGACTTGAACAGACTCAGAGTGGGCGTTTCCCGATGTAAGAAAACCCTGGCTTAGTGCGTCTGCCTTGTAAGCGCTAGACCGCGGGTTCGATTCCCGCCCGGGGCGGATTTTATCCTGATGGGATAATGT
>NW_007493975.1:0-275 GCF_000475195.1 Diaphorina citri
GAAATTCAGGCTGGTATACTCACTGTTTATAGTCCCCCAGCCAGACTAAGCTGGTCTACTCCCTGTTTAACGTCCCCCCAGCCAGACTACTTCCAGGGATCATACTGTTCCCTTTCCAGGGATCAAAAACCGAAACACTTTTCACGACCTTATGTCCTTTCCTACTTTCCAACAGCTTTTATGGAAAATACCTTTAGTCCTATTCTAAAGCAAGCTTACCTTTCACTCCCACAGCCAAGTCAAAGATAACGGAATCTCCACAGCGTCGAGTGAAC
>NW_007493976.1:0-275 GCF_000475195.1 Diaphorina citri
AGAAGACAAATTAAATTCAAAATAATCGATTTAAAAAGTACAGAAGCCACTTTAGTTCGCTTGAGGGTAGCGTGTATGTAAGCGCTAGGTCGCGGGTTCGATTTCTGCCCGAGGCGGATTGATAAGGTTCGTTCTCGGAACGGCTGGCTTTCTCCTATCCTGTCTTTCTTTCCTCTTCGCTCTCGGGACGATAAGAACTTGTTTCAGTGAAAGTTCCCTCTATCAAAGCTCTTACAAAAAAGTACCTATATTATTATTATTATTATTTTTTTTTA
>NW_007493977.1:0-275 GCF_000475195.1 Diaphorina citri
TAAAATCCGTTTCTTCATGCGTGTACTCCGCATTTTCTTCACAAGTTTGAATAATATAATAATATTTTCTGACATTTTATTATTAAACCATAAAAAAAGACAAGCATTCACAAGTGTGTTTTTAAACAATTTTCTTCAAGTATGTATTTTTTCTCTCTCTCTTAAGTTTCTCCTTTCTCTTTCTCTCTCTCTCTCTTTCTATCGTGTTTCTCGCTTCATATCTTGAGTGTATTCATGTAATTTTTTCGCTCTAACAAGGTTTCCGCCATCAAGAG
>NW_007493978.1:0-275 GCF_000475195.1 Diaphorina citri
TACAGACATTTTTCGTCAGCCTTTCTTCAGCCCTAACAAGGGTGATTGCATTGGGTTGACATTTGGTTTTGGCTACAAACTTTACGAGTGGGTGCCCTTCGTACTAAACTTTTGCTGTTTCGTTAGCGAGGGAAATTAACCTTTAGGTTTTTCTTGAATTCATCCTCCTATCATCTTCCGTGTCCATGCATGTTTCAGGAAGTGCTAGATCTCAGTTTAGGAGACGAAGGGACAGGGGATGACGCCCGTCTACTCCACATTTGCCGCCAAGTGAT
>NW_007493979.1:0-275 GCF_000475195.1 Diaphorina citri
ATTTGTCGTTTTGCTTTTCCAATTGTTATTAATCTCATTTTGTTAATATTGTTCAATAAAAGTAATATTATTACCATTTACCATTACCATCCACAGTAAATCAACAAAACGCCAACCTGATGCAAATGCAGCAACAACAACAACAAGCTCAACAGAACCAACAACAGCAACAAGTCCATCAACAGCAACAACTCCACCAACAACAGCAGCAAGCCGTGAACCAACAGCAGCTCCGTATGCAGCAGGCAGCACAACAGCAACAAGCACAGCAAGCG
>NW_007493980.1:0-275 GCF_000475195.1 Diaphorina citri
CATTTTCGGTCCTTAGTAACATAGAATATCTGTAAATTTTCATGAAAAGAACAGAGGTCGCTATTTATTGACTAAACTTCACTGCACACAACCACTTTATTGACATCGGATATTCTGATAATTGGAAATCGGATAGTTAGTTAGGTATCTAATATCCAGTCTGTAGGTAGCAAATACCTCAGGTAAAGTTGATAATGTTGGAAAAATGTTGGGAGTGTTTCCTATGGCATTTCTCCACTCATTAATTTCCACCTTGTGTCTTGTGTCCGTACATA
>NW_007493981.1:0-275 GCF_000475195.1 Diaphorina citri
CCCATCTTAATATACTCGAAGAGTAAGTACCTCCATAACGCAAAGGAACCAAAAGGTAGTGTGCTCCCCGAAAGAAATTGCTGGTAATTTTTCGTGAGCTTCCCCCCACCTGCATAGTATTTGGCTGTTTCTAATTGACTGAATAAGATAATTAATTTGAATCAGGGGAAAAGACCCAAGATGTTAGTCCCCTCTTAAAATAAATGTTCACAATTTGAATCACTCCCCAGTCCCATCACCAGAAAACTCCATACCTAGTCTGCATCCAGGTCGTA
>NW_007493982.1:0-275 GCF_000475195.1 Diaphorina citri
ACAGGAAGAAATAGAGGTGGACAAAGAAAACTGAAAATCAGAAGAACAAAGAGGGACGTCGACGAATGCCGAAGAAAAGTGCCTGGCAAAGAGATTAGCAGAAGAGAGAGGACATGACGATTCAATGCCATCATGTTTCAAGACTTTAGGAAGACAGGTATTACCTTGCAGATTTCTATTGTATTTCCAAAAGTAACGGGATTTTCCTTGATACTATTTGTAACGGAGTTGATGTAAGAAGAATAACAACGAGTAGCTGTAGTTTTGCATTGGGA
>NW_007493983.1:0-275 GCF_000475195.1 Diaphorina citri
GGACATGGATTTTTGGGCCCACAACCCGGGGGATTTTTCGGTGTGGAACAGCCCTCCTTGAATGGGTCACCTGTAGGGGAGAGAAGAAATTATTAGTTTTTTTTTACACATACTGCACCTACTGCGCACGGATTAGCTGTACATTAATCAATATCTGCGCATGCGCATTCAAGTGAATATCCAAATATCTTATCTGGCCATGCGCCTATGTAATACCACCAAATATCTTACCTAAAGAACCAGCCGGACATTGGCAGGAAAAACTACCCGGTTCG
>NW_007493984.1:0-275 GCF_000475195.1 Diaphorina citri
GGGCGGGAATCGCACCCGCGGCCTAGCGCTTACATGGCAGACGCGCTACCAACCAAGCTTACCAGGCTGCCCTAATCGTTCAAATGGTGAAGGTTTGTGTTTAATCTAACCCTATAATAACACTGGTCACTGTTCATTTTTGACAGCTCCTTTTTCTAGGAAATTAGGAATTTTGCATTGACGTGACATCTGAACAAGTACCGAAAAATCGCAGAGGTGAAAATTAGATTTCACTTCTTTCGTTCAATAACCAAGACGATCCAAATACCCCCACG
>NW_007493985.1:0-275 GCF_000475195.1 Diaphorina citri
ATTGAAAAGATCAGAATACATCATTCCAAAGTAGTCATTTATGTATAACTTGTACAAGTAGTTTTGTAAGGTTTCTGGAATCAATTTTTCTCACCTATGAATTCAATGAGGGTCAATCTTTTTTAATCTATTACACTTTTCTGCCTGTCAAAAGATTTCCTTCTTCCAAATAACAATCATGTTACTATAAATCGTAGAGGTTTAATAGAGTTCTGCGTTGAAACAGAATGATATACATAATTGAGAAAACAAGAAATGTTTTCCCCCACTTCGGA
>NW_007493986.1:0-275 GCF_000475195.1 Diaphorina citri
GTAGATCATATCAACACAGAACATGGCAAAAAGGAGATGGCTACTATCAAAAGTTACTGTCAATAGCTGATGTATTGAATTACCTACTGTTATTTTTAGGTTGATGTTATTAGCAAGTGGCAGCAGTAAGCAAAACTTTGAACCACGCAAGTCTGGCCAAAGCTAACACTACCACCAATAATAACAACAACAACATTTATATGATAACATTGATGCTGCGAAGATTAACTACAATGACTTGTCTTGTTAGTCAATAATCGAGGGCTAAAATTAGC
>NW_007493987.1:0-275 GCF_000475195.1 Diaphorina citri
GATGGGTGTGGTGTGTGTGTGGGGGTGTGTTTGTGTGTGTGGTGGTCCCGTACAAAGGACGGGTCAACCACTAGTTATGTAATAATTGTATGGATAACGTTATGTTACGTATAATATTATTATTATTCAAATACAAACGCAAACAATTTGCCTCTTTATTTAACAATAAATGATAGTTACAAAACAAAATGTTAGTTACAATATCAGGTATATGTATGTAATGTATGTTATCTATCAACTTTATATTGATATTAAAATTTAAAAAAAATTCTAAT
>NW_007493988.1:0-275 GCF_000475195.1 Diaphorina citri
CTCAAAAATGGGCCCAGCCAGGATCGACGTTCCTTGATCTTATAAACTCAGATATCACATTTTATCTAAATCGGACCAGGCAATCGCAAGTTATAGCGGAATAAACAAACCTTCAAACATCTGAAATTCTAAACCAAATGCAAAACTGTCGAGTTAAAACATAGACCTCAATATCGTTCAAAAAGTCCAATGTGCGGTGGGCTTATGTAAAACGGCGAATTTCAACTTGATTGTGGCAACCAGATAACGTATGAAACACCAAAACCGACGAAAAG
>NW_007493989.1:0-275 GCF_000475195.1 Diaphorina citri
ACTTTTCTTCTATTGATGTTTATTTCTCTCTTTGCACTGTCCAAAGAGAAACGTAGGAATTAGGAATGCAGGAAAAAGGAACGGACTACATCAGCGTTCAAGAATGCACAATGAGTAGGGACTGAAGGAAAATTTATGTAAACATGTAAATATTGTAAATATTTTATGGAGATGCTGAGAAATATCTTGGATTGCTTGATGCACTTGATTGTACTATTGGAAAAAGCTGGTGCGAACATCACACGACTTTATTCTATTCCTTTGGAAAACTTGGA
>NW_007493990.1:0-275 GCF_000475195.1 Diaphorina citri
TAACATTATCATTGTTTCTGAAAAAAGAAAAGAAGAACACACAAGATTAGCACAGAGTCATTATACAAGATTAGCACAGAGTCATTATACAAGATCAGCACAGAGTCATTGTACAAGATCAGCACAGAGTCGTTATACAAGATTAGCACAGAGTCATTATACAAGATTAGCACAGAGTCATTATACAAGATCAGCACAGTCATTATACAAGATTAGCACAGAGTCATTATACAAGATTAGCACATTATACAAGATTAGCACAGAGTCATTATACA
>NW_007493991.1:0-275 GCF_000475195.1 Diaphorina citri
GCCTTAGAGATATCACACCAACTAAAAGATAAACTAATTTACACTGTGGGGCCATCCCAACAGTAAACATTGCTAATGAAATTCTAATCAACTCAGAAAGAGAGGTATAGATTGGCTTCATGAGAACCGAAAAAGGAAAGAATGATGAAAGAGAACCGAAAGAAAGAAAATGTAAGGATAATGAAAATGAAACAGAGTACACCAGAAAAGAAAAGTAAGAAGACTTAAGGCTTGAAGATGCTAACTGCTTTCCAACATGAGGTTGTAATATTTTA
>NW_007493992.1:0-275 GCF_000475195.1 Diaphorina citri
ACAGATAGTCAGACCCAACAACACCTCTACTGTAATTACTAAGGTCTTTGTCATCGTGAAAAGCGAAGAGAGAAGGAATCGATAGGAGAAGGCCAACCGTTTCGACAACGAACCTTATCTGTTGAGGACACAATATCCGCCCCGGGCGGGAATCGAACCCGCAACCTAGCACTTAAAAGCCAGACGTCCTACCTTCCAAACTAACTTAGCTAGGTAGGCAGTAAAAATTCGCAATTTTGTATGTGAAGTTGTTTAAAATAAAACTCTCTCCTACT
>NW_007493993.1:0-275 GCF_000475195.1 Diaphorina citri
AACACGGAGGAATTATTATTGAGCTAAATTCAATTTAAATAATTTCGACAAATTCAGAGATTTTTTTCGCAAAATCTGAAAGTGTCAGATACAGTGCAGTGATCCACCTTCTAAACTATATCGATATTAATGAGTTAATTATCATGAATATCATGCCATAAAAAGACATTATCATTATAGATATTATTATGTTATGATATTATTATCATAGTCAAAATGGTTGCTCAGTGTCTGCATATTAATAGTTGTGATCATATTTACCTGGTAAGTATTAA
>NW_007493994.1:0-275 GCF_000475195.1 Diaphorina citri
TCTCTTCCCCCTCCCTACTCGGCATTTCTCTACTTAGCCGGATTTGTTTTTAACGGGCAACTTCCTGTCTTTTTAAGTGTAGATATAACGCAACATGTGTACGTATAGAACGAAACAAAAAATACATAATACATAGAACGAAATGATTACTGTCCATTCCTCCATCTCACACTTTTCCTCTTGCACTTTTATGTCAGTTTTCTTTTTACTTTCCTTATCCTATAGGAAGGAAAGTAATGTAATCGGGTCAAAATTTCGATGGTCAGTTTTTAGTG
>NW_007493995.1:0-275 GCF_000475195.1 Diaphorina citri
TAGGTGGCGCCAGTTACCAGAAAAGTCCAGGGGACCAAGGTACAACGGGGGCCAAGGTACGACTAGACACCCTATATAGAATAAGTATATAAGTCAATAGCTTTTATTAGACGGGCCCCGCTTGTTCATATTTGTGAGAGTCAGTATGTTGGTAATGTGTGTATGCTGAGAGTGTTATGTATTATATATTAAACAACAACATAATAATAATAATAATAATAATAATAATAATAATAATAATAATAATAATAATAATAATAATAATAATAATAATA
>NW_007493996.1:0-275 GCF_000475195.1 Diaphorina citri
TTGGGACGTGATAAAGAAGAATGTTACGCTGAGAGTGGCGCTGCAGACAATCACATCCACGACAGATGGATGATCGACTTTAGCGACAAAATTGCGAAATGGTATGGCGATGATTTTGATCTAGTCGAAACGTTTTGCAGCGATACGATCTTCTACTGTTGTCTTCGACTTTTGTTTGTTTCGGAAACACACAAAATGGTGTTCAAAGTGTTGACGGGACCTGCGTGCATGTTCAAAACATCGTTGTTGAAGAACAAATTGAAAGAAGGCGTACC
>NW_007493997.1:0-275 GCF_000475195.1 Diaphorina citri
GACAGTTCGACGGACAGTCCAACTCGTCAGACCAATCACCGCAGTCGTTCTGTTTGTCACACTTGAACGCGGAATTGATACAACCCCCGTTCGAGCAATGGAATGAACCTGTAAAGGAAACACATATCACAGATCCGAGATGTGTTTCCAGTCTAACTCCATACACAAAAAGCCCACTCCGAGGCTGAGATGTAGGGGCAAACAGCCCTAAAGGATGGGTTAAGCTTCTACGAATCTGACGAGTAATTGACCATGCTATGATTCGTCCATATGGC
>NW_007493998.1:0-275 GCF_000475195.1 Diaphorina citri
ACCAAACCCTTCTCTCTTTTTCGCTAATATCTCAGTCGCTCCACGTCAGAGTGCATCGGGGATCTGTCTATTAGTTAGGAAACAAAATTTCCTACTACCTATTTTCAATATTATTTGACATGTTTACTCAGTAGTCAGTTCAGGTCAGAAGTTAGACGCGTTTAAATTTCAGCAAGATCCAACGAAAAAAAAAGTTGGGTATGGATGGGTTAAGGATGCCTGCCCGTACCTCATCCCTTATCGATACTTCGATAGACGTGAAGGGACACACGAAC
>NW_007493999.1:0-275 GCF_000475195.1 Diaphorina citri
AAAAAAAAAAAAAAAAAAAAAAAAAAAAAAGAGTCGGTTAATTCAGCTACATCGCTCAGTGCTCTAATATGAACTGTCGAGGCACACAGACGTACACTGAACTCGGAATGTCGGACTAAGCGGATATACTAAGTCGGTTTGAAGTTCGGCGTTTTTCGTCAACCTATCAGCCCTGGGGGGGTCATCGCTTTGGAGTCGACATTTGGTTTTGCCTATAAAAATTTTACGAGTGGATGCCCATCGCACTCAACTTTTGCTATTACTTCAGCAAGGGA
>NW_007494000.1:0-275 GCF_000475195.1 Diaphorina citri
GGATGGCTTTCTCCTGTCATACCATCCTCTCTTCGATTTCGGGACCTCTTTTGTCACAGTTCCCTCTATCAAATCTCTTAAAAAATTATTTATTTATTTGTTTGCTGCCTGTAACATACTATACATATTCCTATTCGTAGTATGCAATTGATAAAAGCAAGGATTTCTACATTATGTTATAGGCAAAACTTAAAACTGTCAGCCTAGTTAGCTTAGTTGGTAGCGCGTCTGCCTTGTAAGCGCTAGGCCGCGGGTTCGATTCCCGCCCGGGGCGG
>NW_007494001.1:0-275 GCF_000475195.1 Diaphorina citri
TGTTCATTTTCATCTGTGTCAACACGTGTAGGTTGTTCATTTTCACTTGTATCAACACATACAGGTTGTTCATTTTCACTTGTATCAACGCATAGAGATTGTTCATTTTCACTTGTATCAACGCATACAGGTTGTTCATTTTCACTTGTATCAACGCATACAGGTTGTTCATTTTCACTTGTATCAACGCATACAGCTTGTTCATTTTCACTTGTATCAACACATACAGGTTGTTCATTTTCACTTGTATCAACACATACAGGTTGTTCATTTTC
>NW_007494002.1:0-275 GCF_000475195.1 Diaphorina citri
AGTCCGAAATGTGGGCAATGCTTATACAAAAAATCTCAACAATATAGCTTAAATCAGTGTTACACGTAGGTATTCAAATTTAAAAATATTCAAAGTACACATACGTACAGATGCTAAGTATTCAATAATGACTCCACACGTAGGTACTTAGTACGTACCTACATACCTACGAATATTTATTCTGATAAGAAATATTACTAACCTACCTTATCAATATCAATATGATGTTCAGCATCATGAAATTGCATCTTCTTGTCTTTTTATTACTCTCTTCT
>NW_007494003.1:0-275 GCF_000475195.1 Diaphorina citri
TTCTGCTGTCCTGGAATATCATTCGACGTCGAAACCAGGACAAAGAGACGCCGTTCCTATTTGTCATCTTCTATCGGGCTTTGAGGTCAGTCTAGTAAGAAAGTCCGAAATATGGTACAGGGTAGAGGTAGTTTGAGGTCACTCATGGAAATAAAAAAGCCTGAAAAATAGACCAGGACAGGAGTAGAAAAAAGTTCTATTTGATTCCCACCAAGCCAGCGCCATCGCCAGAGACGATAGGACTAATGGACTACACTTTATCATTTGTACCACTA
>NW_007494004.1:0-275 GCF_000475195.1 Diaphorina citri
TTACACAAGTAAAATTTGACAGAAAAAAATCTGATTTTGGGCCTGACAGTACCTTATTTAAGGGGCCTAATTAACCACTAACAGATAACAGAGATGTAGATAATTATAATCAAGCGTGCCGGGAGGCGCGCGAACGTCAAGAGTTCGAAGCGCCGCCCGGCCTATATGAACACGAAACAGAATTTCATCGTTTTTCAGCATTTTCACCTCAACTTTTCTCCCACTTCCCTTCAACTTTAAGCAAATTTTATTTGATATTCCTGGTCGGACGTGAA
>NW_007494005.1:0-275 GCF_000475195.1 Diaphorina citri
TCGATTTTTTTCTCATTTGTCTCCTTCGCTAGTGTTTTCTTCATAATTCTATTTTCAATCATTTCTATGTCATAACTTCATTACTTTAGTACACGACAGGATAAGGATGGAGACTGGCGGAGTGTTTTTTTCTTTACTTTATTTTACTTTCTCTCAAGACTTGTACAATTCCCTGTGTTTTTCTTTCTTTTTCGCTTTCTTCTCTGCCTCATCTGTAGTTTGTGGGAAAATTTCAGTGAACTTTTGATCTTGAAAGGCGTAAAGAAACAACCAGG
>NW_007494006.1:0-275 GCF_000475195.1 Diaphorina citri
GTTATAAGATGTTATTCTTTTGCACACATCAGAAATGCCACGCACCGCCCCTGTTTGGGTGTTTTATACGCTTTTTTTATGTTACTTCCCGGTGTCAGTTTAATGGAGTTTGAAATTATCTCCTCGCAAGTATTTCTCTTGGAGAAAGCTCGCCTAATACACCTTCCCAAGTACATTTTGTGGGGGGTGTTAAACCAGGCGGGGTACCAAATAAACCATCCTTCCTCCATTTTTTATTTCTTCTTCTTTTTTATGCCCTAATTTTTCTAAATTAA
>NW_007494007.1:0-275 GCF_000475195.1 Diaphorina citri
ACAGTTGCCTCAACTGACGTCGCTGGAACTCCAATATGTGTCGCCCAAACTACTAGCCTGTCGCGATCTAGAACTAGCTGTTCCGGGTTCTTATATTCCTGGCAAGGATGTGGTACGGATTAGCTATATTCAGAGTAGTCTGCAGGTGAGTACCCTTAGTGGTTATCTAGTGGACTTCCAGTGTAGAGGTTGGTGGTTGGTTCGTTATAAATGACCATCCAATCAAAAAGTAACTTATAAGAGGTAAATTATTTATATGAATTGTAAAACTGTAT
>NW_007494008.1:0-275 GCF_000475195.1 Diaphorina citri
CCCTAATAAGATAGAAACAACCTCTGTGGCCGAGTGGGTATTATTACACTAAGCTTGCACACTGGATGTTCCAGGTTCCATTTCTGGCAGATTCGAATTTTTTTGGTTCTTTGCATGTTTCTAAACTGTGTAAATGCTTTATTATTCATTAGTTTTACGTTTTGAATAATAAAATAAATCTGTATAGTATTAATGAATTGATAACAAACAAACTATTGTTTCTCAAGAAGCTTTCCCCAATATGCCAATATGAATCAGCAATGTAGCACAACGTG
>NW_007494009.1:0-275 GCF_000475195.1 Diaphorina citri
CTCTTTCTTTTTTTCTCACTTGATTTTTTTATGTCCTATATTTATGTAGGTAGGTAGGTATAATATATTTTAGTTTTTTCTGCTTCCATTTTACAGTTTTTTTTTTCTCTCTCTGTCTCTTCGACTTCGTTGCTTAGTTTTAATAGATACATACCTACTTAAAAAAGAGGTTTGATAGAGGGAACTTTCATAGAGGGTTTGATAGAGGGAAGAAAGGATAAAAGAAATCCAGCCGTTCGCGTTCCGGAAACGAATCTGGTATCTTTCGCATAAAA
>NW_007494010.1:0-275 GCF_000475195.1 Diaphorina citri
GTACCTACACATGGAAAACAATGGTACTTTATGTGTGAAATAGAGGTGATTTGTCAACAAATCAATCCAATTATTTATAAACAGGCTGAATACTACTAGATCTTGGGAAAGTTTCGGCATATGCCAAACGACGTGACTTTGACTACACACACAAAAGAAAAGACTTTGAAATGAAAAAAAAAAAATGTTGGAAGTTTAATAAAAGCACAATTTTTGATCAGTTTCGATCAAAGTTATTGATACCAACAGCAAGTTTTTTGTATAATGTGTCACAA
>NW_007494011.1:0-275 GCF_000475195.1 Diaphorina citri
CTGCAGTTCCCCCCCCCCCCCTGGAGGTCGTCGAGATATTTGTTGTGCAGTTTGCATACACGTGGGACGATGCCCCTCGTAATAAAATGGTTTAAAACTCGATAAATTTATTAATCAAATCCGGACGATCTTGTAATGGCTCTTCCGTCCTTGGTGTATACAATGAGCATAATAATAAAGATAAGTATTTATTTAATGTACATATTTGTGATATATGGTCTAATGGGTCTTGCATTTTTTCCAATGCCAATGATGATCGATGATGGGGGGGGGGG
>NW_007494012.1:0-275 GCF_000475195.1 Diaphorina citri
AGCCCGAAGAATATGGCTCTGTTGCCGAGGATAGATTAGCGCCAGCCACTCACTAGGTGGACCTGAACAGGTGTCAAGTCTATCTGATAGAGTCAGTTCTACCTGATAGCATTTGTGCTCATCAGGTAGGCCTGAGAGACGGACCATTTCAGCCGTACCTGTCAGGTCTACCTGATAGTGAGTGACTGGCCTTACGTGCACGAACTATGACTAGATGACCGTGTACAATACTCACCGGCAAGCAAATAGAAGTCACTGTCGATAATTTCCTCCGA
>NW_007494013.1:0-275 GCF_000475195.1 Diaphorina citri
GGATTGAACCCACGCCCTCCTGTTTGTTACATCCGGATGGGTCTCCGTCGGGGCAAATCACCTGCTTCTGACTGTTACGAAGTGCACAAAAGAGACATGAAAAGTGCTGTAAACAGCAAAGAAATGGGATGAATTTTTATGTTCTTCTACATAATTATTTACACACCTCTTCTTTATATTTTTTCATCCGAAATTTTTTTGTCGAGCATAGAATCCTAATAGCACAATTAATAAAAAATACTATAAAAATATTTTTTTCTTTTTTTTTATATTAT
>NW_007494014.1:0-275 GCF_000475195.1 Diaphorina citri
CAAAAATAACACATTTTATCAATTAGAGAAATATTGATCAATCGATTATTGTTCCTTTCATAAGTATTTTCACTAAAATAATAGTGTTGTAAAACGGACAGAAAAAGTTTAAATGTGAAAGCTTTGAAAAGCTTATAAAAAATGGAGGAAAG
Source organism: Diaphorina citri (assembly GCF_000475195.1). Lineage (NCBI taxonomy): Eukaryota > Metazoa > Arthropoda > Insecta > Hemiptera > Psyllidae > Diaphorina > Diaphorina citri. Next base: position 153 of record NW_007494014.1, read on the forward strand.
CCTGAGAAAAACATTTCTGATATTACGATGGTAAAGTGTTTTATCAAAATTTCAATTATTATTTTAATGTCAATAATTAGAAAGAAACTGGTGGTATACAGTATGTCTCAGAAAATGAAAGTT
>NW_007494015.1:0-275 GCF_000475195.1 Diaphorina citri
CTGGCTTGTGCTCGAGACTTGACCCAATTTTCTCCTCATAAAGAAGCGGGATTTGAAAAGGCACACGGAGAAGTGTGGGATACAGAAGGAGGAGGGACGAGATGAAAAAGTTCTGGATTTGAAATTCTTGCGACGGGAAAGTACTGGGGACTTTTGAGTAATCTCAAAACAAAGCAACAGACAAGACTTCAAAAATAACAAACAAAAGGAAGGATAGAAGCAAATAATGGCAAGGGTAAGATGAAGAAATGGAGGAAAGTGGTATAGGGTACCTC
>NW_007494016.1:0-275 GCF_000475195.1 Diaphorina citri
TCTTCACTTGTCACAACCGTTGAGAAGTTCAGACTTCTGAAAATAGAAGAAAGAAAGGAACAAACTAGATATCACACCGGATAGAAGGAACCGTAACAACAGAGGCCTTATCATCCAGGAATCGAAGGAGGACAGGATAGGAGAAATCCAGCCGATCCGAGAATGAACCGTATCTGTTACGGATGTAGTTTGCCCCAGGCAGGAATCTAACCTGTGACCCAACACTTACAAGGCAGATCTAACGCTAACCCTCCTAGATAACAAAGCTGGCTGAA
>NW_007494017.1:0-275 GCF_000475195.1 Diaphorina citri
GCGGCTTGCAAAAAAAGCCCGGACGAGGAGAAAATTAAACCTAAATATTTAAACTTGTTAACAATTTCTAATGGCTCGTTCTTATAACTAAATTTACAGTTTTTACCCAGCCTCCCCCCTCTTCGACACACCATAACCTTAGATTTTGCCACATTGACTTCCATCTTGTTTTCGTCACTGTATTTAGACAAAATGTCAAGTTTCCTCTGCATATCCTCTACGGATTGAGAGATCAAAACCAAATCATCCGCGTAAAAAAGAACCTGAATATTTTG
>NW_007494018.1:0-275 GCF_000475195.1 Diaphorina citri
GACACCTAAGCGAATACAATAGCCCGTCCCTTATACCTTTTTATTACTATCGTAATAATTAAGGACGGGCTAAAAAAAGGTTCATCAAGGCTGAAGAAGGGACCTCTTGTCTTCTTTTTTCAAACCTTTTGTGTGGGACAGAACTTAAGGCAAGACTATGTATTTCGTTACAGGTAATATTCTAAATAAGCACTACCCATTCCCTTAGGTAGCCTCCATGGCTGAGTGGGTATCACACTCGGCTTAAACGCCGGAGGTCCCGGGTTCCATTCCCG
>NW_007494019.1:0-275 GCF_000475195.1 Diaphorina citri
GGAGGGAAAAACTGATGCGTAATACATATTTCTGAACACTTATTTCTGTGAATCCAAGTAATACGTTTCATTATTAATAAAATTACTTTTTATCATTATTTTATTTCATGCTTAGTTTATGTCACATGGATTTAGAATTTTCTCAGTTACTCAGTTTAGAAGTGTTGGGTGAGGTAACGCAGCTATTACAGACACAACTAGTAACACTAGGTGTTTTCTTGTTTTGTTCCAGGATTTTCAAAGCTTGTGATATTGTTCTCTTCGACTATAACGTT
>NW_007494020.1:0-275 GCF_000475195.1 Diaphorina citri
GAAGGATAAAGGGAGAAAACTAGAGGAAGAGTATTGGACAAGTAACGGGGACCAAGAATAGGAAGGGTTGAAGATCTTATAAAGGGAAGAAAGGGGAAAAAAACGGACAAAGGGACAAAACGGGAGAAATACCATTGGATAAGGAAGGACCAACAAGGTAACAGGAAGTGGTGGTCGTGGAATGGAAAGAAGAAGAAGAAGGATAAAGGGAGAAAACTAGAGGAAGAGTATTGGACAAGTAACGGGGACCAAGAATAGGAAGGGTTGAAGATCTT
>NW_007494021.1:0-275 GCF_000475195.1 Diaphorina citri
ATTTCACCTGTTCTCGAGTTAATCACCTGTACATGAGTTTAAGCCTGCCACCAGCAAAGACGTCCTCAGGCTTAGACCTAACTTGATGGACTGACCATCTGATAAGACTAACCCGATGGCAACCTTTGTTTACACTTTCAAAGAATCCACCTTTTCTTTCCGAGTGTGAACATTGGAATAGTTCTTATTGTTACTGTTCGAATGGGACTAGATTTGTATAAGCTTAACCCATCTTTAGGACTGTTTCCCGCACACCTAAACCTCGGGGTGGGTTT
>NW_007494022.1:0-275 GCF_000475195.1 Diaphorina citri
TCGAAATAATGAATATTAAGGCCGTCCACTCACTATGAGGTAGACCTGACAAGTACGCCTGAACAGGTCTACCTGATAGTGTGCGGTGACAATAAGAAGTCTCTCAGGCGACCTGAAAGAAACCTGTGATAACTATTGGAAATTCGATCATTTCTATCTGACAGACCTGATGAATGTGTGGCGGTTCTATTAGGTATGCCTGATCAGGTCTCAGTGTTCAACAATCTTTGGTGTTTTAATTTTAAAGTTTTACTTACGTTTTATTATTGTTATTA
>NW_007494023.1:0-275 GCF_000475195.1 Diaphorina citri
ACCTAGAAAGAAAAATGCTGAATAATAATTTTATACCTAGCTAAGTAAGTACAGGTAATCTCATGAGGACATTGGACTCATATTCTGTCTACTAACGAGACCAAAGGGATTTCAGCAAATTTTCAAAAAATACGAGCATAAGAGTAGGTATCTCTTCTCAGGGCCGTATTTGGCTATTTGGCTTGCCCTCAAGCTCCATGGTAATGGTAATAATATTACTTTTATTTAACAATAATTACAAAACATGATGAATAACAATTGAACAAGCAAAATGA
>NW_007494024.1:0-275 GCF_000475195.1 Diaphorina citri
CGAAAATCAATCTTTGAATTTGGTTCCACATCCACTAAAAACATCAACTCATTTCTATCAACTCATTAATTTAATGATTTACTTACCTATGTAAAATCTATTTATAGCTACTTGTACCTAGTTGTACTTACTTTATAAATACCTATCTAGAAAACTTGGTCTATTCAAATTTCGAAGTAAAAATAGAAAAGATCAATGTGTTCGAACTTGAAAACCGCATGAACTGAAAGGTTGTTTGAAAAAATGTATTCCTAGTTTGTACGTCTAGAAATTTA
>NW_007494025.1:0-275 GCF_000475195.1 Diaphorina citri
ACTTTTCCATTGAAAATTAATAAGGTTCTCTAATACTCTAATCTTATTTATTAAGATAAAGATAAACTAGGTAGGTATAAGGTATATTCTAATCTACTCTACTCTCTACTCTATTCTATTCTACTCTATGATCTATGGTTCCTGTATCCTCCAGTCTCCAGTCTTCACACACACGTTCTCCGAACCTCTCTATTGTGTTGAGGTTTCAGACTGTCAAAAAAAGTTAGACATACGTACGTGCCTCTATTATCGTACTCTTTGTTGTTATTGAGGCT
>NW_007494026.1:0-275 GCF_000475195.1 Diaphorina citri
TTACAGTAGATCCGTGTCCATGATAACAGTCTCCCCCCCATCCTAACTTCGTGGTAATGTAATTGAAAACGTCATTTTTCCGGCGAACAAATAAATAAGACAGTTAAACGTACTTTAATACGAAGAAGAAGAAGGAGATGGAGAAGGAGGAGGCGAAGGAGAAGGAAGAGAAGGAGATGGAGAAGGAGATAGGGAATGAGAAGGAGAAGGAGGAGGCGAAGGAGAAGGAAGAGAAAAAGAAGGAGAAGGAGAACGAGAAGGAGATGGAGAACGAG
>NW_007494027.1:0-275 GCF_000475195.1 Diaphorina citri
GTCTCATATAATATTTTTTATAGTGAAAAATCCTCTATAGACAATGGAAAAACTGGTTAACTTTTTTACTTTCTCTGAGTCCAATAACTTTTTTTTTAAGCTAGCAGCACGCTATTGGCCAGTTGGTCACCCATCCGGTTACTAACCACGCGCAACCGTGCTCAACTTCAGTGATCCATGGTGAGAGAAGATATTGGTTCTACAGTTTGGCATGGGAGTGGTAACTTAAAAACAAGGCAAGTTTACCAACCTTGCCTATCTCAACCCGGTACATA
>NW_007494028.1:0-275 GCF_000475195.1 Diaphorina citri
AAATAAGTAATTTTTAGAAATGCATAAAAAATAATATCTAACAGTTTTAAGTTTTAACACGAAAGAAGATGCTCATCATATAAGAAAAAGGAAAAGAAGATTTGAAGGATAACTGAATAGAGTAATGAAGATACGAAATGAAATTGCAAACAATTTCAGAACTATGGAAGTACTCAACAGCTTGAAGAGTGAAGATGAGTTGAAGATTGAAAACGTTGGTACTGAAATTATTGCTGGTACTGAAATGATTGTTGGTTCTGAAATTGTTGGTGCTT
>NW_007494029.1:0-275 GCF_000475195.1 Diaphorina citri
CAGTACTGAATTGGACGCTTCAGAAGTGTAGACACGGGGTTTGAGGTCTGCACTTTTCATTGGAAGGAAATTTGAGAAATTTTGACTAAAAAAACTCTACTCTTTTATTTAATTTTTTTCTTCCTCTCTTTTAATTCTAGCAAGATACCCAAAAAATAGAAGGGTCATGAAAGATAAAATAACTGAACAAGAAATTACTCAAAATTGGTAGCTACAATACCTATAGTAGGCTATGAAGATTCCAATAAGTATGTCATCTCCAATTTTCCACTAAT
>NW_007494030.1:0-275 GCF_000475195.1 Diaphorina citri
TGAATGTGTTGAGGTGAAACACTCGGCACACACCATCCAAATATTACCAGATTAGGTAATAGGTGAGTACTTTAGTACCTATACTTTGAAAGAGAAAATGACCACATGATCAATTTGGTTAAGTATCCAAAACAACTCTATATTCAAGATTCAAATTATTACCAGTATGCAAAACGTACCTATCATTTATATTGAGAATTGAGATAGGCACTTATACGTATGTAGATTACATCTTGAATACCTACTTGCAAATTGAATAGCATGAAAGGGACTAC
>NW_007494031.1:0-275 GCF_000475195.1 Diaphorina citri
TCTCTCTCTCTCTCTCTCTCTCTCTCTCTCTCTCTCTCTCTCTCTCTCTCTCTCTCTCTCTCTCCCTCCCTCTTTCTCCCTGTTTCTTTTTCCTAACCGAAAGCAACAGAGCAACAGATGAGGAAATATTTTCTCATTTGAAGAAAAAGGGAAAAAAGTTTTTTCCTAGGAAAGATAAAATACAGGATGAATAATATTATTGGACAGGGTGTTTCAAACGAGGGAAACTAAGTATGTGCCTACATTGAAATAATCTTTTTCCCTCAGTCCTAACA
>NW_007494032.1:0-275 GCF_000475195.1 Diaphorina citri
TGTTATCCCTTTGACTTACTACGTACTGTGTGTATCGTCCGATACACGGGGTTTGACTGATAGTCTGAGATAAGGGGAATGATAGGTATTGATATGATAGATAGACGATATTTGGATTATATCGGGTCTATAAAGTTTACTGAGGCTTTAAAACAATAAGGGGCTCACGATTTGAACGTGGGCAGAATGGGAGCGTATAAGAGCTAGAAGGAACTCACCCTACGGAGTTGAGGCTTACGGTGCTCTTTCCGTTGGACAGGGGGATCCGTGGTAGA
>NW_007494033.1:0-275 GCF_000475195.1 Diaphorina citri
GTTATTTGAGGACAAAAATAAGAGGACAATATTTAACCTTTTAAAATAAAAATAAAAAAAAGAGAGAATAGATCTATCGAACTATGAAGTCTTAATAAATTGAAAAAATGAAAAAAGTAAAAAAAAAGGTGGATATTAGTCCCCCTGCGGGTAGGGTAGCCCGTGGCCCCATAAGTTTTCATACTGGGTTTCCCAAAAGTTTGAGACCACTCATAAAGTCCGAGACCACCCATGAGGGTGGTCTCGGACTTTACTTATGGGGAACTCTGAGATTG
>NW_007494034.1:0-275 GCF_000475195.1 Diaphorina citri
GTCTCTAATCTTCACGATTACCGCTTTTGTAGGAGCTAGAAGAAAATTAAGAAAATATTATAAGCATTATTTGAAGAATCTTCAAAGACATTTGTCACTCCAGGATTTCCCCTCGAAGTTCGCCAAAAACTTTTGCTCGATTGGACGTTGCACCCCGCCACCAGTTTTGTCAAAGATATATTCCAGCGGGATGAAAAATGAAAAAGTGACGGGAAATAATGGAAAAGAAACAAATACATATGGAGGGGATTTGAGATTCGGGAAAGGAACTTTAT
>NW_007494035.1:0-275 GCF_000475195.1 Diaphorina citri
GCAGAAATCCCCTTTATTCCGACACAGCATCAGGCTTCGTACGAATTTGATGTAATCCAGGATCACATGACACATGCCCTAATGTCCTAATCTCAGCAAAGCTAGCAGCATATTCCACACTATTCCACAGGCATGAGGAATTGAGGACTAATGCGGATATTGCGGATGGACAGGGCTTTCATAAAGCCCAATTCCCAAAATAGTCAGGTCATTCTCCCGTCACAGTAAAGCCAAAATATTCTAACTGGATTTTTTTTTTTTTTTTTTTTTTTTTT
>NW_007494036.1:0-275 GCF_000475195.1 Diaphorina citri
GGAATTTTTTTTTTTTTTTTTTTTTTGCAAAATTTTCAGGTTTTTTTTTTCGCAAATCTTATTACTCAAATGGTTTTCTTTGTAGGTTATGCATTTGTGACTGTCTGGTTGCCTATTTAGTAAACGTGTAGGCCATTCAAGAGCAGGTTGTATGTTTCGTATTCCTACAATCTGTATGATCTACATTTATGTACACTTAGATATGTTTCTATTATGTATTTTTATGCTCATGGTACTTGACGAACATCATACTCTGAAACTTGACATTTTTTATT
>NW_007494037.1:0-275 GCF_000475195.1 Diaphorina citri
ATTACCTAAACAAAGTCATCGAATACTGTACGATGGGTTATTTAAATATTATTTTAAACTACAATATCTTTATTTTAATTTTACGTGTATGTTGTGATTTTTATCCTATAACAAAATAATTATCCAAAGGTTATTTATGTTACTGTGTTGCTTACTTTTTGTTTATTTGCCGTGTTTGTGTTGAATGTAATGTATTCTTTTTATGACTAACATTACCGTATTACTATATATTTAGCTACTCACATTTTGTTTTCCAAGAAAAAAGGGTACCTTTA
>NW_007494038.1:0-275 GCF_000475195.1 Diaphorina citri
ATTACATAGAGAATAGAAATAGGTGATGCCGCACCCTATTAATTGTACCTGTACCTCGTAAAAACAAATAGTTCTATTTCTATTCTACAATTAAAGTTGAGTAAGTACTTGTGTACGTCTATTTGTCTACTTCCTTACCCGGTGCATCCTAGCTTTACAAAATACTTTCAAATGCGTAAAGCGGAGAAAATTCGATCCCGTTTTTACTTTCTATTACCCTTACGTATAGGGAACCTATACAAGGTAATGAGAAAGTATTGCAATCGGTCCAAATT
>NW_007494039.1:0-275 GCF_000475195.1 Diaphorina citri
TATCGTTGTTCCTCCATAAAACACATCACCACTCATTAGACAGCATAGATAAGCCAAGTATAGGAACAATAGAAATGTACTACTAGCTGAGCGGGTGGTGGTTGAAAATAAGTAAATAAGGAGCTTAATTAGGCTTGATTTACATTTACACCAGCGCAGCGGAGTCCTTTATTCGACGAGATTATACCAATTTTCTCCCGTTTGTAAACAAATCAGAATAGATTATGTTTGATTGTGGGTCAAGAACTCCTCTCTCTTGATGGGTTATCAAGAAA
>NW_007494040.1:0-275 GCF_000475195.1 Diaphorina citri
ATCCAAGTTTATCTCTGGTGCTAATATCAAATCGTATGCGATATGCGAAGAACATAATATTAGGTAGGTATTGTATATATGATTCTAGATTAGCAGGTTTTGCCCGTACTTCGCCACGGAAATTTGACCAAATCTATTCTAGACTATAAAATTCCTGTAAACTGCTAGTAAAGTTAGTCTAGAATTCTTGATAATCAGATGTCTATTATATCAATTAGTATTGAGACAAACCTAGATTACCGTGCATTTATCACATTCTATCAAGATGTAATTTG
>NW_007494041.1:0-275 GCF_000475195.1 Diaphorina citri
CTCAAAATGGTATAAAAACTTGTTAAAGTAATTTTTCAACCAAATCTTGTGTTTCAGAGCTAATCTTTGTGTGATTTTTAACTTCAACTTGGATCTACCTAGTTTTGTTCAATGAGAAATTATCTTGCTTGTCCCTTAGCTTCCCAGCTGAGACCAATGTCCATGCTCTTTGATTTATGTTCGATTTCATGGTCTGTTTTCATTAGTATTACCTTTAAGAATGGCATCTAGATATTCTATGGTGACTCCATCTTTTTGAAGAAAGTATCTCATGC
>NW_007494042.1:0-275 GCF_000475195.1 Diaphorina citri
AAAAAAAAACTAAAGAACCGTACACAAATAGTGGTTATGCATTTGGGGAAACTTTTAGCATGAAAGGTGAATTCCTATGTAAAATGTCCTCAAAAATTCAAATCTGAAGTCAAAACTGTGAAAAATTATTTTCAAAGGTTGAAAGTTCAATTTTTATTTGAGGTTCCAAGGAAAAATGTAAAACAGCTGCCTCTGATTCTTTAAAAAAATCGCTTATTTTGCCATGTTTTGAAAAAATAAATGCCATATTTTCCCAAAATAAGTGCAATATTGCC
>NW_007494043.1:0-275 GCF_000475195.1 Diaphorina citri
ATTCATTTAGTGTTTACCACATGGTAAGTAGATACATGGGTAAATATACAATTGTAATGCATTATTCTACTTAACTGTAGGTCATAGGTCAAAGATGTCTTAGGCTAAGTAAAGGAAAATGTAAATGAGAGTGTTTCAAGAAGGGAATTATAGTGTCTCACTAGCTATCGGAGGTAAGTAGCTTGTCTCTGAATGGAGTCAGTAGAAATATTAGCTCTTAAAGAGTGATACCCCTGTCAAACATAATTAAAAAAAAAAAAAAAAACTAGTAAGTA
>NW_007494044.1:0-275 GCF_000475195.1 Diaphorina citri
GGGGAACTTGCCCTCGCCATCGGGCAGGGGGGATTTGACCAGGAACTTACGCTTCTTCGAGTCCGTCTTGAGGCGGTCGCCCGTGTCGATGCCCAACTTTTGACATACACCCTGTAATCATGGAAAGATGGCTTTTTTAAACACGCTGAATATACAAAGAATCGATTTCAAATATCTGTTGGCCAAAATTTAATCCAGTCGTTTTTTAGTCCGTCCTTCCTTTATTATTACAATAGTAATAAAAAGGTATAAGGGACGGACTATTGTATTCGCTT
>NW_007494045.1:0-275 GCF_000475195.1 Diaphorina citri
TATTATTATTATTATTATTATTATTCCAACTGTCGATGTGCAAGTCAAAATACAATCCCCTGTATAATTTATGAACCGTATGAGCATGGATAATTATTATGGCCATTAGAAGTTATTTTTGAGCCAGCAGCCTTGCCTGGCAGAAAAAAAAAACTTGGCTACATTGGTGATTTGGTGAGCATTAACATTGGGAATGGAGATGGACATAACCTACCAGTTTTATTTTTGTATGTTGTTGTTGTTGTAGGTATGTTTTTTTTTTTTTTTTTTTTTTT
>NW_007494046.1:0-275 GCF_000475195.1 Diaphorina citri
TTATAATTAATTAATTTACTTTCTATGTTTGTGTTGGAAATAGGTTTGATTACTACAAATTATCACAAAGAGTATTGGTCTCCTAAGTTGTCATCATTTTAATAACATTAGTTACCTATTAGGTACCAGAGAGAAACAATTAAATAATATGTACCTATTTAACAAACTGCTCGTGGGTACCTACACCTGAATAAGGAGAGCTGGATAAGGGAATGGTGATTAGGTGTGCACAAAATAGGTGTCTTTAATTTAGTAGGTAATTTAAGTTTAGGAAG
>NW_007494047.1:0-275 GCF_000475195.1 Diaphorina citri
ACCCATTACATAAGAAAGATTTCTTTTCCTGACAAAAATGTGATAAACATGTTATGTTGTACAGATTTTTCTTGTCAATTACTTACTAATTTGGTAGTATATCTACCTGTATCGATAATATCCTAATTACTAACTAACTGAACAAACTGCAATTTTAAATACTCAAAATGTCCTTCCGTCACATTTTCTGCAAATCCGCACATGATACAGTCGGTATTCAACATATTTTCCTTCACGTGAAGTTCCCGTGAAGTTCCAGTTATGTTCCCAGTCTA
>NW_007494048.1:0-275 GCF_000475195.1 Diaphorina citri
ACTGACCTTGGTCTTTGACTTGACTTAAACTTGCCGATAGTTGGTTGTCGATTGCTTGTCCTGTAGATAAATCTGATACACTGACTACATGGATAGCGTCTGGAATTTGGTTCCTCACATTTGCAGAAGATCTCAATTTACTAACCCTAGTAAAGCCCTTGTACAGTTGGTTACTGTCGGTTTTTCTTGCGTAATCTCCTGTTTGGCTTGCCGTATTGACATCATTGGAAACTTGGTTGTTTAAATCTTCAACGGCTAGAGATCCCAGTTCACTG
>NW_007494049.1:0-275 GCF_000475195.1 Diaphorina citri
GGTATAGGTATGTACATAATTGACAGGAGGGGAGAAAGAGGAGGGAGTAGGAAGAGGAAGGCAGAGAGGGAGAAGAAGGAAAAAAGGACGACGAGGAGGAAAAGAGAGGGAGATGATTTTGAGAGAAAGAAGGACAGGATAGAAGGGAGATATAAGGGAATATAGAGGAGAGAAGGATACATATAGGGTAAGTGTACCTGTACCATTTATTCGCCCACCTAAAAAACGTACCATTTATTGGCCCACCTGCCCACATTTATTTTTCTAATTTTTGT
>NW_007494050.1:0-275 GCF_000475195.1 Diaphorina citri
AACAATCTAAAACAGAAGAAACAGGAGTATGGCTAATTCAAATGATAAAGGTATTATCATTTAAACTTAGTTTTTTTTTGTAAAACAATAGAGTAAATTAACAGATAGATGAGAGTAGTATTGTCACTCAAAACTGTTGAAGCTTCTTTTTTACATTCGTGGCTAATTCAAATGATAAAGGTATTATTTAAACTTAGAAAAAAAGTAAAACAATAGAGTAAATTAACAGATAGATGAGAGTAGTATTGTCACTCAAAACTGTTGAAGCTTCTTTT
>NW_007494051.1:0-275 GCF_000475195.1 Diaphorina citri
TACTTTGAGGAGATGGAAGATGCGACAGCGGAGTTCCATCATGTAAACCCAACGATCATCATTGACAGTATGGCAACTCCCTTGTCTTCACGTACCACCACTAGCCTTACTTCCTCCACCTCTTTTACCTCTCAGCAGTCTCTCTCTTCCTGCCCACTAACTTCTTTCATTCCTCATTCACTAACTTCTCAGCCTTCCTCTTCTCCTTCTCAACCTTCCTATTCTCTGTCTCAGCCTTCCTCTTCTCTGTCTCAGCCTTCCTCTTCTCTGTCTCA
>NW_007494052.1:0-275 GCF_000475195.1 Diaphorina citri
GGCATTTAGGACACTTGACTTCGGTTTTAAATTGTGTAAAACAGGGAAAACTTGAGACAATTATTTTCTGATTTTCAATTCTTTTTTTAAGAAAACAAGTTTGAAACTAGTTTTTAATTACCCTATTGAAATAGATGTTAAAACTGAACGAAAAGTGTCTGTGGTTTCCAGGCTTAGGTACTTATTACTAATTCTACAGTAATTACGGAGCATCATTTTACTCCTGTGAGATAGCTCAATTTATACATACCTCACAATTACATAACCTGGACCTT
>NW_007494053.1:0-275 GCF_000475195.1 Diaphorina citri
AATGTTATAAATAATTATGTGTGTGATATATTCTGGTATGCATATTATTTTCCACACTGATTTATATGCAGCATGGTCAGTGATTATGCTAGCACTGTCATTACCATAAATCCCTATTGGAATTGTGTAGGCAGACGTACCAACAGGTTATTTACAACTTGCGGTTTCCTAGTTCCATTCCTTTGTTTGGAAATGTTAGATACTTGTATGATCGATTGGAACCTTGGTCATGAAACTGCATCGAGTCCATTCCTCTTTCTGTACATCAAACTTGT
>NW_007494054.1:0-275 GCF_000475195.1 Diaphorina citri
TTAGTTCACTTTGTACTAATATGCGCTAATCGGGTTAGCAATGTTAGCATTATAAACTCATGTTTAGCGCTGGGCAATTGGCGAGAGAGATTTATTGATGCTCCGGTATTCAGGTACACCTAATACATTTATACTATCCCCAGATACCTATAGTATGCCATAGCATGGCCTTGACACTTGATATGGTAAATATTCGCATGTGCTCTCGTGTACTACCAATGTTTTGCACAAAGAAGAACCGTATCTGTATCAAACAAATAGGGAGAGACCTGTTT
>NW_007494055.1:0-275 GCF_000475195.1 Diaphorina citri
TTCTCCCATCGTTTTCTCCATTTGTTTTGCGCTTTTTAACCTAATTTACAAAACGCTTTATTTTTTCTTCTCTCTCTCGAAGAACAATGAAGTGAAATTTAACAAATTGCTCGTCAGATAAAATCCGGGGAAGTTTATCTTCTCAAGCTCTCAACCCTCCGGGATGATTGGAGGAATTTTTGGGAAACTATATGTAAGTGGATGTAATTTCGGGGATTTGTAAAATCCAGATTCCAGAGAGTTTTTTTTTTTTTTTTTTTTTTTTTTTTTTGTTT
>NW_007494056.1:0-275 GCF_000475195.1 Diaphorina citri
GAGAGAGAGAGAGAGAGAGAGAGAGAGAGAGAAAGAGAGAGAGAGAAAACAATAGAATAAAATTAAAGAGAGTAACGAGAAAGAAAAAGAGGAAACGTGTTTGTGTGAGAGAAAGAGAGAGACGAAAATAAAATAGAGAGAGAAAGAGAGAGAGGATAAAGACAATAATAGAATATCAAGATGGAAGTAATGGAAAAATAGTTGAGTCAAAGACCGATGTAAAATAATCAGGGACTTATGTAGGTAAATCACATACGTATGTATGAGTAGTTGAA
>NW_007494057.1:0-275 GCF_000475195.1 Diaphorina citri
GAAAGTTGTTAGTGAGCCCATAGTGCTCACAGATGTAGTCAGTACATCAAGCTATCCTAGAGTAAGTATTTTTTGGTATCATGTACATATTATAATTTACAGATATGTAATTTACCTTTTTAGTCCAAGAACAACAAGTATAAGTACACCAGTTGACAATTGGATCAATATGTACCTAAACATCATTCTCAGTTATTAATATTATCTGGCAATAGTCAGGGACAACAATAGGTGCTGGCTGTGGCTGCTAAGAGGTGCACAGTCCCAGTGAAAAG
>NW_007494058.1:0-275 GCF_000475195.1 Diaphorina citri
AAACAAGGAGAAATAGAGCATTATTGATTTTCATCATTAATGATGCCTCTTAGCTTTCATTGAAAGAAAGTTAATGTGCTTCTAATAGAAACTTTCTATACGTTTTTTAGTAGATAATTGAATGGGTGAGTAGAAGAACCAGGAATGTTAAATATATATCGATTTATCAGGAGAGCAATTATAGTGAAAAATTATAAATTGATCTAATGGGTATTCCCCACTCTAAAATCGAAATGCTTTATGGATCTAAGGTGTATTTCCCCTCCATATTCACA
>NW_007494059.1:0-275 GCF_000475195.1 Diaphorina citri
TTTTTATGACTACAATTTTTGAATAGCACTGGTTCAATAGCAGTCTTTAAGCCCTTTCTTTTGATGAAATTGGATCTTCAAAAAGTTTGTCCAGTTCAGACTTATGTGGCGTATGGTACAGGTGGGCCAATACATGGTACGTTTTTCAGGTGGGCGAATAAATGGTACACTTACCCTACGACCCTGAAAATAAATAAGTACCTAAGCTGTCTACTGTCTACCGATTATCATCAACACGAAAAATGAAATCATAAAAATAAATTAAAAAAGGAAAA
>NW_007494060.1:0-275 GCF_000475195.1 Diaphorina citri
TCTTTATCAGGACAATTTCGATTAGAAGCTTTTATTGGTGAGCTTTCGGTGTCACTCAGGATAGAGTCAACATCTATCTTGGTCTGAAGATAGCTATCCTGAGTGACATCGAAAGCTCACCAATTTAAAAGCTTCTAATCGAAATTGTCCTGATAAAGATATTATTATTTTTTTCTGAATTTAATTTTTAAAGTAATATTCTTACACTCGTATTTATGAACAAGAATGATCGTTCTTAGATCAGTCTCAAGTCAAAATTGACCAATCAAATGCCT
>NW_007494061.1:0-275 GCF_000475195.1 Diaphorina citri
TGCACAGTTTGGGAGAAGCATCATCAGAAGTGGTGACAGAAGAACTGCCAAGTTTGTATCACAATAGGCTTGCACATCAAAGGTCCCGAGTTTGGTTTCCGGCGCGGCGGCGTAGAAGTTTTTTCGGCTCTTGGAGTTCGGGGTGCACTCAGTTCTTCTTTCGTTCAATAAAAATACCTACTTCATAAGCATATAATAGGTATGTCTTCAATCATCCAAAAAATATCTCTGATCCTATCTCAACATTGTGAATTCAGAGGTACCTAGTTACCTAT
>NW_007494062.1:0-275 GCF_000475195.1 Diaphorina citri
AAGAATAAGGAAGAGGAAGAAGAAGGAGGAAGAAGAAGAAGGAGAAGGAAGGAGAAAGAAGAAGAAGGAGGAAGAAGAAGAAGAAGAAGAAGAAGAAGAAAGAGGAAGAAGAAGAAGAAGGAAGAAGAAAAAAAGGAGGAAGAAGAAGAAGGAGGAAGAAGAAAAAGGAAGAAGAAGAAGGAAGAAGAAGAAGAAGGAGGAAGAAGAAAAAGGAGGAAGAAGAAGAAGGAGGAGGAAGAAGAAGAAGAAGGAGGAAGAAGAAAAAGGAGGAAGAA
>NW_007494063.1:0-275 GCF_000475195.1 Diaphorina citri
GAGTCTCCTCAACCACCCAGATGCCGGTAGCAACACCTGCCGCCCCCGCGACCATCTCCAGTCAACACACATGCCCGCAGTGTGGGCGGACATGCAGATCAAAGGCCGGACTGACAAGTCACATGAGGAGCTCAACATGCCTGGGACCAATTGGGACAACTGCGGCAACATCGGATCGATGAAACGCCCTATATCATATCACGTATGTGTGTACTACAGGTTTAAATGGGAAAAGGTGGTATACAAAATATCTCAAGAACGGTTAGTCGTAAAGC
>NW_007494064.1:0-275 GCF_000475195.1 Diaphorina citri
CAAGTATAAGACGGTCGAGGAAAGGCGGGAACAGTTAGGTACCAGGTGTTATATTTGCCTGCTGCCTGGGCATTCAGCTAAGCAATGTCGAACTGAATACAGGTGCTGGCATTGTTCTCGTTATAGAGCCCATCACCGCTCTTTATGCCCCAGCATTTTCTCAAGTAGCTGGCGTGGCAGTAGTGATAGTTATAGACCTAATCGCTCTCCAAGATCTAATATTGCAGGTCCAAGTAGTCCTCATCCTAGTACCAGTAGTAAGCCGGTCGATAGTG
>NW_007494065.1:0-275 GCF_000475195.1 Diaphorina citri
GCCGCGTTTGAGGTGAGTGGGTGTTTTTCGGGCTTTGTCCTCAGGATATTAGCAGGGTCTTGAAGAAATTACCAGATAAGCATGTTCAGTGCATATTCCCTTTTGTTTCGTTGTTAGTTAGGGTTTTTGTCGCTAAGCCAAAACTGAACATCAATAAAGCGTTTTGATATGAATGGAGTCAAAGTTTAAAATAAATAGAGATGGCCATTTTGTTTTTGATCTCATTTTAATACAATAACAAAGTGAAGTTAGCAACCAATGGGGCTCAACCACTT
>NW_007494066.1:0-275 GCF_000475195.1 Diaphorina citri
AAACATATCTGGTTCGCATTCAGTATTAACGCGTCTTTCAGCAAATGTGTGGCAAATAATGGCGAACAAAGATGGTCCGAATAGGTCCCAAAAATTAATTTATTTATTTACACTCTAAGCAACAAGGCCATGAGTGCGTCCCAAAAATAAACTACAATATGAAACCTTAGTTAGACTGCGGGCGTAAAAGGGCTTGACAGTCCTATCCCAGCAGGATAAACAAGGTATATTCTATTCTAATGGGATCGTTTGACCATTACCATTGTAATTTAGTG
>NW_007494067.1:0-275 GCF_000475195.1 Diaphorina citri
TACCCTCAGTCCCAATTAGTTGAAATAATTGAGGTTCTACTGTACCTACCTTGGTCTACTTTCAAGAAGTCTGCATCCCAGGAGGATATATCATCTGTGCGCTTCTCTTTGTTCTCGTCATCCTCAGGTGGAGGAGGGTCATCCTTGTGATATGTGGCCCATTGAATCACCTTCCTTAGGATGGCCGAGTTCACATTGGGCAGGGGAACTATTTCTTCATCTTCATCCTCCAAACCTAAGGAAAAAAATATGGCTTTATGTTAACCTGAGAATTG
>NW_007494068.1:0-275 GCF_000475195.1 Diaphorina citri
TTAGACTTATTGCTGCAGCGCTTCCAACTTACCTTGGACGAAATCCACAAGTGGTCCGACTGCAACGGAACCATTTTTTCAACTGACCCAGGGAAATCGGTCTGTATAGATTTCAATAGGCTTCGTAAGACCCGCTCACCAGTCCTTTTGTACAACGGATCTCAACTGAAATTTGTCACCAGTACTAAATTCCTTGGCCTGATGTGGGATGATAAAATGAATTGGTCACAACACATTCAACTCATTAAAAACAGAGCCTTAAACTCCCTGAATGC
>NW_007494069.1:0-275 GCF_000475195.1 Diaphorina citri
TATTTTCAATGACAATTATCCAGCGAAATTAACACTCGCGATTCAAGTTTAAATCCAGCCAGACTTGACGTGCTAGTATATTTCCTATTTCCAGCCTTTATCCAGCCTCTGAGATCCAGCCACACGTGATGTCAGCGCATGCGCAGAGTAAAACACGTCACCAGCTTTTTTTTTCAAAGTCAGCCATATTGCGAAACTGCGATTAATTTTCCAAACATTTTAAAGAATTTAAAGAAATTTGTGTTTTAATTTTAGGTATTAAAAACTAAAGACAG
>NW_007494070.1:0-275 GCF_000475195.1 Diaphorina citri
CTTGGAATTCATCTGTACAGATCTCATCCTGCCCTTGCACTTTCCACGGGTCTCCTCCTTAGGTAATATCCTTTTATGGACCTTTCGTTCCACTTGGACAGAGTTTCACAGGTCCTTCACTTCTAATATTAGAGCACTTCTAGTTTCTACTAGTTCTATAGAAATCCACGTTTATTAAGCACTTTTTCTGGTTTTAGAATTTCACCTTTCAGGTCACGTTAGAAAGCCGTTCCTCTATGAGTTCACTTTTATAGACCCTATAATATAATGTAGAG
>NW_007494071.1:0-275 GCF_000475195.1 Diaphorina citri
CTTGGTTATGGCTACCTATTAGTGTATATAACATTTTATAATTATGTTAGCACACTTTAATAAATGTTAATAAAATAAAAAGTTATAGCTACGAAATCTATTTATTCCATGCTATGTTAATTTATCAAACAACAACCATGTCTTTCCAATTTTTAGCCCCAGATTTATATATTTTTCATATATTATAGTTTTAACCCTATACCTACCCTCTTTCTGTGATCTCCCCTAGTCTTCTGTGTTCAGTGTACCTCGTAGTTTAGTGTTTAATGTTTCCT
>NW_007494072.1:0-275 GCF_000475195.1 Diaphorina citri
AGAAGATGAAAGCGACGCAGAAATTGGCGGAGGAGTTTAGAAAGAGACGATGTGAACACTTCAGGTTCGTACAATTTTATGTTCATTTATTATCCAATGTGGTATTCCCTTGCTAAAGAATGTCCTATTCCAGCAGTATAAACAAGCGACATTCTATTCTACTTTAGTTTAGGGTGCAATAGTCCTACATACTGGACTCCGCACACAGGAATTTCGTCAGAAAATACCCCCATTTCAATGTAATGTTAGTAATAGAAAGTAAAAAACAAAATCCG
>NW_007494073.1:0-275 GCF_000475195.1 Diaphorina citri
CAAATAGACACGTTTCAAATTCTCGGGAATGTTGTCAATGTTGGAGAGAGATTTCCTGTTGGTAGATTGGAGGGGGCCGTTGAACACTTCCCAAATGAGAATACCTGATGGAAGGAGAAACAAAAATGCATTAATTGGTCAGTTTTTGAAGAAAAAAAACTTGGAACTTTTTAATGTCCATTGGACTCAGAGCTACCAATTAGTTTAGATTTTAGTTTGATTATCCTAAGTAGGTAGGTATACCTACCAATTCCAATGTCTCTCTAATTTTGAGT
>NW_007494074.1:0-275 GCF_000475195.1 Diaphorina citri
TCCAAGGGTTGAGTCAGAACTCTGTCTGGAATTTGACTGGGGGCCTATACGATGCTGACGTCCAAGGGCAGCCACTCAACATCAGGTAGATCTGACAGGTACACCTGATCAGGTCCGGCTGTCAGGTCTACCTGATACCTGATAGTCAGTGGCTGGCCCAAGTCATAATTTTTCCGGAGATAATCACTTCAGATTTCCAAGAATATACCGGAATAGAGTTCATCGATTCAAGACTACCAGATATAATAAGGATTCGAGATTCACTGACGTAGAAG
>NW_007494075.1:0-275 GCF_000475195.1 Diaphorina citri
CAGGAATTTGGTCGACGTCCATTCGATTCTGTACATTTTTGCATAATAGGTAACAGGATCAGGCATATGTAACAGATTGACACCGAATTTTTAATTCGCCCTAACCTAACACATTGCAGAACGTCTTTTTTCGTCCGTCATTTTGTATTTCTTGATGACTGTCCATGTCACTCCTTCTTAAAAGTTTTCCATGTTCCTACTATATAAAGGCCGATGCCAAATTTGGTGCTTTCCTGCAGAAATGTAGCTTTTTTGACTTTGGGCCAACGACTATG
>NW_007494076.1:0-275 GCF_000475195.1 Diaphorina citri
TATCAGGTGTGGTGTGTTTCCAAAGACTTCTCATTCAAGAAACCCACCATGCTGTCAGATAGTCAGATGTGTTTTTTCTAGGATTCAACTTTTATTCTGGATTTCTCAAGGATTTTATCCTGAAAGGATAAGGCTCGTTCTCGGAACAGCTGGCTTTCTTCTATCCTGTCTTCCTTCTCTCTTCGATTTCGGGGTGATAAAATTTCTTCTATGTATACCTACGGCTACGGGGCTTCTATACAGAAAAAAAAAGATCTTAACAGTGACGTCAAAAA
>NW_007494077.1:0-275 GCF_000475195.1 Diaphorina citri
ATATCCCACCACACACACCTATTAATTGTGCCACAGTTCAGCACAATAGGCATAACTTTGAACCGCCGCCATTTTTAATGAGGATGGCATGTGAATCTAAATAAAAAAATGTAGATTTGTCTGTACATTGCTTAGAATCGTAAAATTTTTAGTTATTCTTACTCCTTAGGCATCCCCAATTCCAAAAAATCACATTGGAAAAATTTCTGTCTGTCTGTATGTCTGTCTGTTACGCTAAATTGACCTTTGGTTGTCCTCTTTTCACGCAAAAACGG
>NW_007494078.1:0-275 GCF_000475195.1 Diaphorina citri
AAAGGCAAATAGAAAGGCCAGATGGGACGTGATTAGACTTAACCAAGTGGAAACGTGTACTCGTGCCTACAGGGTGGTGTGTATGTGTATGTACTTGTGTCTACAAATATGCCATTAACGTCATTGAACGAACGAAGTGAGGTCCAGGTTTTTTTCCATTATTTCAGAGGGAACAGAGGTGACGTTTGGAAATCAGCCAAGCCCAAAATCGAGGCGCATGGAAGAGGTTGATCAAAAATGTCGACCACACTTGAGTGAGAAAGACATAGTAAAAG
>NW_007494079.1:0-275 GCF_000475195.1 Diaphorina citri
CAGAACACCCAAATAAGCACCATTCCATAGGATAAGGAAAGTCGTGTGATGTTCACACCAGATTTTTAAATGATAAAATTATGTAAAGAAAAATGACTTCGCTGGGATTCGAACCCCCACCCATCTCACTTATCATCTCAGTAGTGGAGTAATATTACGCACACCCAACCACTCGGCCACTAAGACATTTGAGTTTAGGACGCACAAAACTTCTTTATTAATCAACTCGATCGAAAAGTTTGAAATTTTCCCCTAAAAGTCACTTTTTCCTCCCT
>NW_007494080.1:0-275 GCF_000475195.1 Diaphorina citri
AAACTCATGACATGAGGGATAAACTCATGACATGAAGGATAAACTCATGACATGAGGGATAAACTCATGACATGAAGGGTAAACTCATGACATGAAGGATAAACTCATGACATGAAGGATAAACTCATGACATGAAGGATAAACTCATGACATGAGGGATAAACCCATGATATGAAGGATAAACTCATGACGTAGATATCAACACATGACGATAACTTCACACCTTGTAGCCAGCCTAGTTCGCTTAGCGCGTCTGCCTTGAAAGCGCTAGGTCG
>NW_007494081.1:0-275 GCF_000475195.1 Diaphorina citri
TTTGAGCTTTTTATCTATGCGTACAAATGTAAGTCATATCGGAGTTTTGTTGAACCTATGTACATTATGGGGTATACGCGTATACGTAGCTGTTTTGAGACTACTTCTTCCTCTTCTTCTTTTCATCCCTCCTTTATTTCATTTGTATTCTCATCTCATCCTTAACTTTTTTTTTATCTACTCATAGTGGTACTTTCTTCTATATAAAATTCATATAATGTGTAACTCTGCGTAACAGATAAGTGGTACATGGTTGGGTTGGATGGCAGAGATTG
>NW_007494082.1:0-275 GCF_000475195.1 Diaphorina citri
TGTGTACCTAAAAAAAAAAAAAAAAAAAAAAAAAAAATAGAAAATGAAAATATTTTTCCTTCCT
Organism: Diaphorina citri; assembly: GCF_000475195.1. NCBI lineage: Eukaryota > Metazoa > Arthropoda > Insecta > Hemiptera > Psyllidae > Diaphorina > Diaphorina citri. Next base: position 65 of record NW_007494082.1, read on the forward strand.
CCAGGATGAGCATACAACTGATTTTTCAAGCAAGTCAATAGTATGAGTTGCAATAGATTGAAGCCAAATGGCCCACTAGGTACTGGAAGCAACTCTGAACTATTTTGACATGTAGAAATGCAAAAGGTAGGTACATACTGAAAAAATAATGAGGTAATTATGCAGAAGTCACGTCCGTGGAAAAGAAAAGCTCCTTTTTGTATTTAACCTA
>NW_007494083.1:0-275 GCF_000475195.1 Diaphorina citri
CTGAGGAAGAAGAAGGAAACCTTTTGAGTAGATAGCAACAATTTCTTAAAGGATTTCTTTCTTTTTTTTTTTTTAAGAGCTTTGATAGAGGAAGCTGTAACTGCCAAGGTATTATCGTCCGGAAATGGAAGAGAGAAGGAAGACAGGATAGGAGAAAGCCATGGGTCCCAATGAAATAACTGCTCCGTTGGAGTCATGGTCTGTGTCGTAGTATGTCCATCCCGTAGTATGTCCCTCATCAGATGGGCGATAAGAGACACAATACCTCCCATAGT
>NW_007494084.1:0-275 GCF_000475195.1 Diaphorina citri
AAAATGTGACAAGAACGCAACACAAATTTGGTTAAGGTCGGTGCAACGGTTGGCGGCATCTCGGCCACTTTTTGGCGGTTTTCGCAATCCGCCGTGTAAGGAAAGTCGTGTGACGTTTACACCAGATTTTTCCAAGTGAGTTCAATATATCTATTTATAAACTGAACCAACAGTAATACCTACAAGTATTTTTATTTAGGTAGGTAGAGGTACTGTATTTAACACGCTGTATAATATTGTTCTAATACACATTATAGATTTTTTTTCTTACCCAA
>NW_007494085.1:0-275 GCF_000475195.1 Diaphorina citri
TCATTTCCCCCTTTTTTGTGTTAACCTTCATCCCCCCAGGATATGTGAAAGTGTAGACTGTATAATGACAAACTTCAGTTTCATGCTTTTTAAAAAAATTCTCCTGCGGAGCTGAAGATTAGGATTTCGACGAGACTGAATTTCTGAAGATTTTAGACCAAAATGTTAAAAATTTCGCCTGCGGCGCTGTTATTATGTTCTAAAAAAATGCCAGTTCACTTATAGTAAATACCTATTAGGGGCCCAAAGCCAGATCAAAGAGAAATGGCTGTAGT
>NW_007494086.1:0-275 GCF_000475195.1 Diaphorina citri
TTCTTGTCCTCAAGCCGTGGTTGACTGCGGTTCAGGACGAGCCAATTAAACATGGCTACAGACCATCACCCCGGTGTATGGCAGATAAAGAAGAACAACATTTCCTGCATGGTTCCCTCCATACTCTGAACTTTGAGCTTTTAAGACTTTTGAAAAGTTCTTAGACAGGAGAGATTATAAGGCGATGTAATTCGTGATGGAGGTAGGTAAGTTCTCTCATAATTCGAGAATCAAGACAAGTTCCAAGTATTACCTATATTTTTTAAAAAGAACAG
>NW_007494087.1:0-275 GCF_000475195.1 Diaphorina citri
GTCCCAAATGTTCTTCCTCGTCTTCTTCTTCTTTTGAGCAATTTTAGAGTTCACTGGAACCTAGAGTTTACTGGAACCACCACTCAGCAGAGAAACAAAGAAGCCTGGAACTCAGACCAGCAAAAGTACGACAAAAAAACTACCAAGTGTATCAAAAACAAAACAAGACATAGACAAAGGTTTAGAGAAGCGAGACGTACAGACAAAAAGTCCATGTGCACTCCTTAGCACGTGGCGAGAGAAAGACGTTTCTGTTCCTCTCGTCATTTAACAGC
>NW_007494088.1:0-275 GCF_000475195.1 Diaphorina citri
CTGGGCCCGTCCCTCCGGGAATTTTTTAGCCCGTAGTTTATTCGATCGTGGTTAAAGAATACCTATGTACCTACCTAAGTAATTTGTTTAATATCCAGTTTATTATTATTCTTGATTTGATTTTTTTATTTTACTTTCATGTAATGATTTAAAATCAAGACTAGAGCCCGTTCTCCCTTTATTCCCAATATAGTGTGGAAGTCACCCATCCATTTATTGGCCTTGCTCGGCGTAGCTTAACATAGGTGACGCTAAAACCGGTCTTAAATGATCGA
>NW_007494089.1:0-275 GCF_000475195.1 Diaphorina citri
ATGGTCTGTCTGAGCACATAGGTAACTCTCTCAAATCGAGTCAAACTCTTGCTGCTCTCAATTCTGGTCACTGAGTTAGGTACTCACGGGTTAATCTCACGGTTCCTTCCATGTCTAACACTGTGCCACTAATAATATTACCTAGACTACAGCTTACAGGTAGGTAGTGGATATGACTTACAGGTAAGTAGTAGGTATGACTCTATAGCCAAGACTTGATTCGGTCAACACGGAAAATTTTGCTCCCGATAAAATTTGAAATTTTCTCGATATTT
>NW_007494090.1:0-275 GCF_000475195.1 Diaphorina citri
GTTTCCCCCTCCTGATCTTATCGAGAACTTTGTCTTTAGAGGTCTTATCTGTAACACAAGAATAGAATAAAGCAGTGTTTCTTAATTGGTGTTCCGCGGAACCTAGGGGTTCCCCGAGCTGACGGCAAGGGTTCCGCGAGATATTTTGGAAAAATCATACACTAGATAAAATGCAGTTTCAAAAAAACGACCATCTTAGACTAGGTATTCCATCTTATACAGCTTTTTTTAGAGGTTTGATAGAGAGAACTGTGGGGGTGCAATCTTGAAAGTTC
>NW_007494091.1:0-275 GCF_000475195.1 Diaphorina citri
CACACATCAGCACAAAACAATTTACCTACTCAACCACAGGATATAGAATCCTCAACCTCACTCAACACACCCACACAAGACCTCATATCACCCAACATTCCACAAAGCATTGAACCAATGATAAACGCTGACACGGAACCCATCACACAGACTTTCGATAATGATAATAATGATGATTCCCACACAGCACACACTTCTCAGGAAAATCCCATTGTTGGTATTCCAATATCCGAAGGTGCAATAAATTCAGCTTTTAATCAGATTATTGTCATGTC
>NW_007494092.1:0-275 GCF_000475195.1 Diaphorina citri
TCGACTCGCTATCAAAACCATTCTAAATTATTACCGTTGTGCTGATCATGATGCATCTAATCAGCGTTAAATTGTAAGGTAAATGCATCCAGTGGCTCCAGTTTGCAAATATTTAATGAACAGGTAAATACATAAATAGTATTTTTTTTTAATACATGTCTTAAGTCTTGTATAGGTATAGATACCTAATCAAAATCGACGTCAAATCTGCTCATTTTAGCAACTGATTGGTTAAAACATGCATATAATATATGTTAAGACCTAGCTACGTACAT
>NW_007494093.1:0-275 GCF_000475195.1 Diaphorina citri
TTTTTTTTTCCTATCAATCATTTTTTCTTTTATTGGGAGGTCCTTTTAGTTAATTATCCTAGCACATTATTATGTATCTACATATGTACGAGTATGTACGTAGCCATCATAAATATTATCTAAAATTCTGAATATTTCTAGCACGTTTCGCTCTTGGCTACTCTGTTCACCTTCAGAGCTCCATGAAGTGATCCATTCTTAATTCTGATTGGTCCAGAATGTATGGTATCACCTCTGTGAACTTTGACTGATTGAGCAGTAAATGATGGTTATGG
>NW_007494094.1:0-275 GCF_000475195.1 Diaphorina citri
TAGTTGGAATTTAAGGAGCAATTTCATTCGAAATTTGATGAGGAGTTTCATTTGAAATTTCACAAAGGATTGCAGTTGAGAATCAACAAGGGATTTCAGTTGTGTGTTGATGAGGAATTTCATGAGGGATATTAGTTGGAATTGAAGGAGTAGTTTCGGTCGAAATTTGATGAGGAATTTCAGTTGGTCTTTGACAAAAAAAATCTGGTCCTCCATCCCGTGCAGACATGACTTTTATGTTGCATCAGTATTTTTCCCCCCCTCGTGTTCTTAAG
>NW_007494095.1:0-275 GCF_000475195.1 Diaphorina citri
TACCAACTAAACTAACTAGGCTGGCTATTATAGGGTTAGGTTAAATACAAAAAGGAGCTTTTCTTTTCCACGGACGTGACTTCTGCATAATTACCACTAGTCATGTTATTGGATGGGCCATAGTGTATAGCGATGGGCTATCAAATGGATTTATCAAGACACTTAACACTTACCTAACAACTCTAAAATGCTTACCTAGGGCAGTTAAACATACAGTTTTCAAATAAGTACTCACTTGTTAAAAAATATTGAGTTTTCCTTCACTTCCAGTACTG
>NW_007494096.1:0-275 GCF_000475195.1 Diaphorina citri
CGTTCCGAGAACGAACCTTATCCGTTCAGGATAAAATCCGCCCCTGCCCGGGCGGGAATCGAACCCGCGACTTAGCGCTTACAAGGCAGAGGCGTTGGTGGAATCAAGCTAACACTAGAAGGCTGGCAATAATGTAGAAATGTGACTATATATCTATGGGTGGTGTTGTGCCCACTTGGGACTTGGGACGGATATTGAGTTTTTTTGGTTTTTTGGCTTTATGGTTCTCTGGACAAAATTTGCACCACCATTTTCGTGATCCTGGTAAAAAGACC
>NW_007494097.1:0-275 GCF_000475195.1 Diaphorina citri
AAAAAAAAAAAAAAAAAAAAAACTCATACCTAGTTACCTAGAGGCTGTGTAGGTATTCCTACATTTGCCAGACTATTTTGGAGTGTCTGCCTTGCTATCGCGGAGTCGATACCCGCCTGGGGCGAACTTAATCCCCTGATTTCGTAAGATTTAACTTGGAGCTATCCCGAAGCGTTACTTTGTATCCTGGAGTCATAATTTCATAAAACTCATACATTAAGACCAAACGACACAAAATATACCTAATTTAAATGAGAGTGTTACCACTTGCGAAC
>NW_007494098.1:0-275 GCF_000475195.1 Diaphorina citri
CAACTGCTCCATTGTTTTAAAACAACCTAAAGATTTCCCAGAACTATAGTGGTAACGAACCAGCTTGTTATGTAGAAGAAGGTCTGGAGTCCGGTGTCCATCATAATAAAAAAATGCACTCGTATTTCGATTGATAATATTTCAACTTTGCATAATTCAATGGGTTTCAACTAACAACAGAGCTCTCGTGTTAACCTAGCACCCAAATGGGAAGTATTATGTCTCTTCTTGCCCATTTGATGAGAAATTGGTAGCTGTTTAGAATGCAATAATAT
>NW_007494099.1:0-275 GCF_000475195.1 Diaphorina citri
CTGGATGTCATCCAACTTACACAGGTGAATTTGTAAGCTTGATTCGAGCCTTACATCCAATCGTGTGTGCTAACTGGGGAGGTATTTATTGAACAAGAAAACTGCAGCTGTACAACTGCACAAAGGTACAACTTCAATACCTACTGCACAGTAAAATAGGTATTATTTTATAATGAACTTCGTAATAAAAGTTAGGTAGGTACATGGACTCTTTTTAAAAAATAAAAGTAGGTAGGTAGGTATAGCCTACCCCTTTTTATTTCAAACTGAAGAGG
>NW_007494100.1:0-275 GCF_000475195.1 Diaphorina citri
AGAGAGAGAGAGAGAGAGAGAGCGCAGTGACCACTACGCCATGGGAGCTGACTCCCTCCCTCTTTTTGCTTCACTCTCCTTCCCCCTTTATCTACTCTCTTTAGTCTGTCTCTTACCTTCCCTCCCTTTTTCCCTCACCTTTCTCTTTTCATATCCCTCTCCCTTCTCTTTCTCCCTTTTTCCCCTCACCTTTTTTCCTCTCTTACCTCCCTTTCTCCCTTGTGTGTCTCACTTCCAGACTTTCTATTACCCCTCATCATCTCTGTTTTCCCTCG
>NW_007494101.1:0-275 GCF_000475195.1 Diaphorina citri
GAGAGAGAGAGAGAGAGAGAGAAGTGCCCTAGAAACTGCTGAAAATAAATTAAGGAGAGGATAAATCCTGACTAGGTACCTATTTGTTACCTCTTCCGGTAACCAATAGAAATTGAAATACCTACAGTCGAACCTGACTAATTGCGACCCGTCTAAATCGAACCCACGACCTGGCGCTCACAAGGCAGGCGCTCTACTATCCAAGCTAACTAGGCTCAAAATAAGCACTAAGGTCGAGTTTTTTTTTTTTTTTTTTTTTTTTTTTTTAAGGTTTT
>NW_007494102.1:0-275 GCF_000475195.1 Diaphorina citri
AATATTTTTATTTCAGATCGGATACAGTACCGATAATCAACTCTCAACCAGCTCCGAAAATCATATCCAATCATGGAGGGGCCTCCGAACCTCAGGTGCCTGCAAGACCGGCCCCAAACTCAACGGCCGAAGTATTGGCCTCGGTGTCAGCGGCCTCCATCAACCTCCAGGTGGGGTTGATATTGGCTTATTCGGCCATCCTGACAGCGGAGTTGGAGAAGAAGAATGGCGACATAGCAGTATCCACGGAGGAACTATCGTGGATAGCAGTACTG
>NW_007494103.1:0-275 GCF_000475195.1 Diaphorina citri
CCGAGCAAATATGTAATTTAGGAGATTAAACCATGTAAGTAAGACGACAGATAATTTTAAACTTGGCATGGGTACGCCGAGCGCGGTCTAACATTAAAGTAGCGCTAATTAAGTGATGATGAATTGTGATACATGCTTTCTCATTATCATTATTGCTCATATAGTTGAGAAAAAATGGGACGATTTTGCAAATTAGCAAATGTGTTTGCGTTCGGTACATACTTGTTTACTTGTGTCGATATATTCCTAATTCCAACTGATGATATAATCCAGAA
>NW_007494104.1:0-275 GCF_000475195.1 Diaphorina citri
AAACCAATCACCTATAATTATTACCTACATGATACGTATATGATAAACAGTTTCATAGCTAGAGTTATAGTTTTAGAGTCCTAAAAAGAAAAAAAAGTTGAAAATATTCTTTCATCCCAGCTTGACCTTAATAATACTACATTTAATTATACTGCAATAACACTGAATTTACATCTTATGAGAATTCAATAACATTGTGATCAAGAGATTGTCATAAAGCTTTTGTAAGATTAATTTACATCACCTGTGCAAGTTTCAATAATACCTCACTAATT
>NW_007494105.1:0-275 GCF_000475195.1 Diaphorina citri
CGCATCCTTGTCACATTTGACATCTACATACAAAATTTCAAGTCTCTAGCTCTTACCGTTCTCGAGATATTTTGTTTATAGACAGACACACAGACACACACACGGACCAATGGTTGAAACTTTGGATTTAGGCTCTAGGGACCTCAAAACGTGTTTTGGCAAAACAAGCAGGGCCCGTCCCTCCGGGAATTTTTTAACCGTAGTTTATTCGATCATGGTTAAAGAATACCTTTGTACCTACCTAATTTGTTTAATATTCAGTTTATTATCATTCT
>NW_007494106.1:0-275 GCF_000475195.1 Diaphorina citri
GAATGTAGAGATGGTGTATGTGTATGTCTACCTGATTACTATGGAGATGGTTATGTATCCTGCAGACCTGAATGTGTTTTGAACAATGACTGTCCTAGTAACAAAGCTTGTATAAGGTACAAGTGTAAAAATCCATGTACTCCTGGTGCTTGTGGCGATGGAGCAATATGCGACGTTGTAAATCACGTTGTCATGTGTACATGTCCACCTGGAACTACTGGAAGTCCATTTGTTCAATGTAAACCAGTTTTACATGAACCTGTGTACACAAACCC
>NW_007494107.1:0-275 GCF_000475195.1 Diaphorina citri
TGTGAGAGACCCAGGTTCGAATCCCAGTGGGGTCAAAAAATAATAACACTGGTGACAGCTCTTTTGTAGCAATTTTTTATCATTGAACTAGTAGGTACCTACTGATAGACTGATACATACTTACACTGGATTTGGATACGGATCATATAAATCTCTTGCTCTTGTTTGCTGAATTTGAATGGCTCGCTGACGGTTTTAGATCACTGAACCACAAGTATCTACATATTTAAATGTTGCAGATATGTAAATGTGGAGCTCTGGAGAGTGTTAAAGCT
>NW_007494108.1:0-275 GCF_000475195.1 Diaphorina citri
AAGGTCGTGACTAGAATCGTTGGTGAGCGAATTGAACTGTGTTCCGACACCTAATTTTTGATTAAAGTATATTATTTGGAAAGCTGAGAAAACGAGCTTTCTAACCATGTATGTCACATTTGGACGAAATTTCTCTAAGCTCCAGTGTGAATGAAAGTTCGCGCGAAATAAATTCACATATATTGCAAATAAGGTTGTGACTTGAATCGTTGGTGGGCGAATTTAACTGTGTTCCGACACCTAATTTTTGATTAGAGTATATTATTTAGAAAGCT
>NW_007494109.1:0-275 GCF_000475195.1 Diaphorina citri
GCGGTGTTGAGCATAGGGTCGCGCTTCGCGCTCCCTATTACTACAGAATATATTCTGTACCTACATACTTTCATGTAATGATTTAAAATCAAGACTAGAGCCCGTTCTTCTTTTATTCCTTTTAATGTTTCCTAATAACTACCAATATAATGTTTAAGTCACCCATCCATTTATTGGCCTTGCTCGACGTCGCTTAACTTAATTATATGACGCTAAAAGCGGTCTTAAATTAACGACTGAAGTGTTATCTAAAAATTTCTCGCTTTGAGCTCATC
>NW_007494110.1:0-275 GCF_000475195.1 Diaphorina citri
TCATTTATATACAGGGTGTTCAGATGCTTAATGGCCCCAAGTAAACAAATCGCTTCAGTGCATTCAAATTTCAAAAGTCGTTCAGAGAGCGGGATGAGCAGGGGATCTTTGCTTTTCGGAATAATTGGATCAAATTCGTAAATAAAATTCGGAGTGATTTTGACAATTTTCGTTGGAACAGAATGAGACACATTCCTATCTGGGGAATTGCAATAACACTCCTCTCCACTGTCCAGGCATATTTATTTATTATTATTTTTTTTTTTTTTCAAAAA
>NW_007494111.1:0-275 GCF_000475195.1 Diaphorina citri
TCAACGCCCTACGGCAGAACAATTGCTCAAGGTAAGAAAGCAACCGGGAAGTGCCGTCGAAAACAGTAGTTATAATTGCATGCTGTGTCGTTTTGGCAACCCAAACTTTGGACAGTCTGTCAATACATTTTATTTATTGTTTCTCTTTCTATATTTTTCAAATACTTTCCAACAATGAATGAATGAATTTGCTTGATAAAAAGAATAACATAGTGTTAATTGTCGGTTTTATTAGACTCGTGTGGTCTGTGTCGTAGCTTGCCCATCCCGTAGTG
>NW_007494112.1:0-275 GCF_000475195.1 Diaphorina citri
TTGCTTTTGCAATTTTTTCTTTTATTGTTTTTTATTATGCTCCCATTATAGGAACATTTATTGTAGGTGTAGGTTGCTTAGGCAATATTTTTTACTTTTCTCATTTTTTAATTTTTTAATATTTTACTCCCTCTTTGGAGTTGTTTTTGCCTTTTTTCTTTGTAGTTATTTTGTTTGTTGCATTTTCATCATTTATCTTGCTTGTTTTGAATGGTTGAAAGTGCACTCTTTCAAGGCTGGGGGGATGTTCACGCCATGTGATCAGTCTTAATTTA
>NW_007494113.1:0-275 GCF_000475195.1 Diaphorina citri
ATAATGTGAAGAGGTTTGATAAAGGGAACTCTAACAACGGAGGTCTTATCATCCCTAAATTGAAGAGAGGAGGATAGAGTAGAAGAAAGCCAGCTGTTCCGAAAACGAATAGTCTCATTTCCAAGAATAATTATGCTCAATAGTTAGATAGAAAACGAATAAAGCTCCTCATAAATCTTACTTTGACAAATTGTTTAGCAGGTGCGGGCCAAGTTTGCAGCAAATTCTTGGCAATTTCCGACTCGGTTTTCTCGTGGAATTCGACAAGCAGGGAT
>NW_007494114.1:0-275 GCF_000475195.1 Diaphorina citri
CTTGAGGCTTCTTTTCTATGATGCGCCAATATGTACGAACTATTACTTACGCTGACAAAAACATTCAAACGGAAGTACGCCTAACTAACTCACTTACCACACAGTACGTGGGTACCTTCAAACTTCTTCCACTCCAAAAGACAACGTCGGAAAGTTTCAGAATTGTCTACCCACATAGCATATCGACTGAAACTTTCTGTGCGGGAAGTAGCAAAGTTTAAAGTTATGGAACTAAGAGGAGGAAGAGAGAAGGAGAGAACAGTGGAGGTAAGAGA
>NW_007494115.1:0-275 GCF_000475195.1 Diaphorina citri
CGCAGGGTGCGAGATCCGCAGGGTCTAATCTCGCGAGATTCGAATCTCGCAAGTCATCAATTTTTACTGCCTACATTTTATCTTTTTTTCCCCCATCCTCAAAGAACGGAGACATCTGAGTTCTCCTTTCAATACCTACTTTCATAGCTCCACTCTTGGTATTGCTATCTCGATGCCCGGGAGATTGGAAATGGTGCGAGATTTTTTTTTTTAAGAGGTTTGACAGAGGGAACTGTAACTGCTATGGTCTTATCGTCCCGAAATCGAAGAGAGAA
>NW_007494116.1:0-275 GCF_000475195.1 Diaphorina citri
GCTTGCGGAGGAGCAGAAAGAAATGCGCAGAAACGTATGCGCACAAACACATTAATGTGTTGCTTGCGAGGGAGCTTTGCTCGGGACATTTGTTGTGACGTCATCGTGTACGGGAGCGTATGTCGTGACGTCAAAGTTCACGATTTACGGGTATTTTTTAAATCGATTTATCTCGGGATCTAGAAGTCGTAGGAGACAAAGAAAAATTCCGTTGGTCCTCATTTTTCCTGCTCTATGACTTTGAAAGATCACCCAAGTAAGCGCAACTGATCTAT
>NW_007494117.1:0-275 GCF_000475195.1 Diaphorina citri
AGTTGTCTTCCTAAGAATTTTCCGAAAAGTTGTCTGTGTGCGCTCATTATTTCGTACATTTTCTAGGAAAAGCCACCCAATTTTAGTTCCCTTACCTTACCTCGAAAGTCAAAAGCACTGTATGTAGGTAATACATAAAAAGGTGCTTTTTTTAAGAACTTACAGTTTACAATAATAAGTGAATCATGTTTCAAAAAAAGGATTTCTCGATTTTCTTCCAATAAGAATATCATCGATAAACATCTCAGTGTACTTATCAGTGAGTCACATTTCGT
>NW_007494118.1:0-275 GCF_000475195.1 Diaphorina citri
AATCCCAAGGCCATTCCCATATCGAACAGGTTCAAATAGACGGCCGATGTTGCTAGGAACTGTGGATAGAAGAGGAACGGCGAATTATTAGGCCGGAGATCGAAAAGTAAGTGCGCGACCACAATAGGGATTATAGAAAATGGATCATTGTCCCTTGCCTAAACCCTGGACCACCGCCGCGTTTTAAAGTAGGTAGGTCCCCATCCGTGGCACAAGCTCTGCTTATACGGATGGGTATACCATTTATATGAAAAATGTATGTTCTGAGTTTTTTG
>NW_007494119.1:0-275 GCF_000475195.1 Diaphorina citri
ATTCATGGTACCTAGGTAGCGTATCATTCATGGTAGGTAGCGTATCATTCATGATAGGTATGCGCTTTGTTCGTTTCCAATGTGAGCCGACCTTTGTGATTATTCAACCTGAATTCTAAGACTATCAGCAGATCGGTATACAGTATATGAAGTCATAGCTTCCCCCTTTGAAAACCTCATCCCACACCACTACTCAAGGTGTATACATATCTACAAACTACACACATAGATAGGGAGCTAACTTCAGGTCATAAAACCCAGTGGGGGATCAATTT
>NW_007494120.1:0-275 GCF_000475195.1 Diaphorina citri
CAACAGCTGTAATAAACGAAGAAAAGTTCAAAGATAGAACATAGTGAAAAGGCTGTGTTCACAGTCAACCCATTTCTGGAACGACTTGAGATTTGAAGATGAATAATACAGTAATATAAAGGGTCCCTTTGTTAGTAAAAGAATACGACTGCACTTAACTTAGTGTGGACGAAAGAAAAGACTGGTGTGGTTATGACTAGACCCGTACTAAGGTATTTTATTACAGAAAATAAAACTTGTGCTGCCATGCCAGCCAAATTGTTCAACGAACAAGG
>NW_007494121.1:0-275 GCF_000475195.1 Diaphorina citri
CGACTAAGTGTGGACACAGCTTTAGACTTGTGTGGTCTGTGCCGTAACATACCCGTTGCGTAGTATGTCACTCATCAGATGGGCAATTCGAGATCCTTCAATTTTAGGTGTGGGGTCAACACGAGAACACCAGAAAATAATGGATTATCGAAATACAAGTCGAATTTCGGAATCAAATCCGCGTTACCACTGGACCAACCCTGCCATATTTGATTTGTTTGTCTATATCGCCTCCATATCCCTCCATTATTTTCCTGTTTTCTGTGCATTCCATT
>NW_007494122.1:0-275 GCF_000475195.1 Diaphorina citri
TGAGAATTGTGGATATTGAACATTCCACTATTTGTAAAGCATGCTTCATCGGTCCAGAGAATATTTGTTTCAAAGGCTAGATCTTGATTTGCTTGTTGTAGGTACCACCTTGCAAAATTGAGTCTAGGTTCATAGTCTTGTAGGAGTAATGTTTTTCGCGTTTTTTGCCAAACATTTTGTTGTATCTCCGATTTCGATCGTTCGATTTCGACGATCTTGATGTCTAATGAAAGGCAACAAAACAGACAAGTTTTTCCTGATGAGAACCAGATTTC
>NW_007494123.1:0-275 GCF_000475195.1 Diaphorina citri
ATATATAGTCACCCACATATGGTGTTTGTGGTGTTGGTGGTGGTGGTAGTGGTGTTGGTGGGGGTGGTGGTGTTGGTACACAATAGGAATTATTCCTTAACACTTCTCTGTTATACCAAGGCACAATAATGTTATTAATGCCACATTATTTAGGACACTTTGTTTTTGATGTGGCTGTTGTTGTTGTTGTCACACATAGCACATAGGAGAAAGCCAGTCGCTCCGAGAACGACCCTCATCAGTTTGGTATAAAATCCGCCCCGGACCTTTCGCTT
>NW_007494124.1:0-275 GCF_000475195.1 Diaphorina citri
AGAAATTGTGAACAATAATGCTAATATGAACACATTTTGTCCTTTTAGTTACATAACATGTTACTGAAAGGACAAAAAATCAATAAATAAGCATTTACTGTCGAAAATTTGCCATGTTTTCTCTGAATTTTTATATGGCACCCCGATTTCATGAACTACCCTTGGTCCCAATTAGTTCATAAAATCGGGGTTCTACTGTATTATACCACACGAATTATTCCACTAATAAATTATAGACCACCAAGCTAACACTTTGACAAGAGGTCACTTTATAA
>NW_007494125.1:0-275 GCF_000475195.1 Diaphorina citri
CAATTGACGGAGGATTCGCACTGTCTTTTGTTGGAACCGCTTCATCTTTATTCTTCAAACCATTGAAAACAAATGAAAGTTAAATGTCAGCTTTCTATTTGAATGCATGATTTACAGTTTTCTGTCAGTTTTGACTTTTGAGTAAATTTTACTTTCTCATCTTTTTGAATCAAACGAAAAAACTCAATATGAAATGCTTTTTTTCAGTACAACCTATCTTACCTATACAAGTATCTAGTGATATTTTGAATATTCGGATACCCAACTCTACCTGT
>NW_007494126.1:0-275 GCF_000475195.1 Diaphorina citri
TTTTCTGTTGCATAAAAGGTTTTGGTTTAACTTGATCTAGATTAGATAGGTATCATATCTATCATTTGATTTACATTTTAACACAAGAAAAGGTAGGATATAAAATTTAAAATCCGATAAAACTATGGAAAAAAACGTCGCGTCGACGCAGCGTCGCGTCGCACCGCGGCCCCAGCTACTGGAAGAAATTTGGCAACACTTGAGGCCGTGGTTATGAACAGGGCCATCGTAGGCCATCGTCGGCCTTTTTGCGTGTAAAGTTGGCGGGAAATTCG
>NW_007494127.1:0-275 GCF_000475195.1 Diaphorina citri
ATTATCACATTCTACATATGATCTTTTCCTCTGATAACATAGGATACCCTTTGAAAGATAGAAAATTGATTTTGAGTTTAAATATGTAATAGCGGAATAGCAAGATGAAATAATGGAAGTTAAATAGTCGAGTATCTATGTCAATAAGTTAAGAGAGTTTCACAGGGATCAACTATAGGTGAATTCCTTATCCGCCACACACATTCCGACTGTCAGACAGACCTGAATGTATACATAGGTCTGTCAGACAGACCTGAATGTAAGTCTGTCAGACA
>NW_007494128.1:0-275 GCF_000475195.1 Diaphorina citri
ACCTTGTTTAGACTGCGAGAGTAAAGGGACTTTTCAGTCCTATGCTGGTAGTATAAACAAGGTATATTCTATATTCTATTCTATTCTATATTCTTCTATTCACCCCGAGCGAAAATCGAACCCGGCGATCTAGCGCTTTTAAGGCAGACGCTTGACCTACCTGCCAATAACTAGACGGGCTAAGAATTGGTATTAGAAAGAATCACAAAAGTTGTCACAATACTGTCCCTTCGATTCGATTTTCTAAATTCTTAGCTATTTTTCTTCTTCTTCTT
>NW_007494129.1:0-275 GCF_000475195.1 Diaphorina citri
CGTCAGCTGCTGAGAAAGAACTCAATAGAGCACTTCTGTGAGTAGGCGATTTCGTCCTTGACCACTAACTTGGTTAGCTACCGAGAGATAGACCCGAGAAGATATTGTTTCTGGCCGTTCAGCGCATTTTGTCACCATTGTGAATCCTCTAACTTATGTATCTACGCCAAACGCCAGATATAGGTATTTAAGTAACTTATAGCCCCTGATAAACTTGTAGGTGAGCCCATACACGGCGAGTTAGAGAGCGCCAATGGTGGCAAGGGAAAAGTAGA
>NW_007494130.1:0-275 GCF_000475195.1 Diaphorina citri
TCGGAACGGTTAGCTTTCTCCTATTCTGTCTTTCTTCTCTCTTCGCTTTCGGGAAGATAAAACCGATTTCGATTCCCGGCCCGGATTTTATCCTAAGCAGATAAGGTTCGTTCTCGGAACGGCTGGCTTTCTGCTGTTTTCCTATTCTCTTTGCTTTCGGGACGATAAGACCTATTACAGTTGCCTCCATCAAGAGGTAATGTTCGTTCTCGGAACGGCTGGCTTTCTCCTATCCTGTCTTCCTTCTCTCTTCGATTTCGGGACGATAAAACCAT
>NW_007494131.1:0-275 GCF_000475195.1 Diaphorina citri
ATATCACTTCACATGGTCACGCTCATTCCATTCATTCAACTCATGAACATCAGATGCAGAAGCGCCTTACCAAACGAAGTTGATTGGGTAAAGGTTTAAAAGAAGAAAGAATAGGTAGTAATATCATAATGATATAAAAACTTTTAAATTGGGCGTATTCGTTTTGAGATTGCATAGGTATTTGTTGTATTCCGAATTTTTATGTTCAGTTTTGGGTGGATAGTAGTATTCGTTTTGAGGTTCTCTTGGTTATTATTGAGACTTGGAGTAATTTT
>NW_007494132.1:0-275 GCF_000475195.1 Diaphorina citri
TCGTCTGGTCCATCACTCCTCAGACACCAAATCTAACCATTCCTATGAGAACTGGAACTTGCCGTGTAGTACTGCGAGGCAGAGTGATGACCAGTCTAGTCATTCCTCGGAGTTACAACTGGAGTCGAACTCTCGGCTTGTACATTCTCAGTCCGTTATATTTGAGTTCGACCCACTGTTTGATTTCGTGGATAATCTACCTAAGCCGCCAGAACGAGTAGATTCTATCAGTGAAGCTCAGACGCAAGGGCAAGTCAATGACACACCACCTGTGA
>NW_007494133.1:0-275 GCF_000475195.1 Diaphorina citri
TTTAGCCTGTCTGGAGTGTCTGGGTATGCAATTTTGAAGGGGCAACATGGGTTTTTCTACATTTTGGGCGATTTGATCAAATGAGTAGGTCGTAAGCATTATGTACTGTTATAAAAGAATAGAACCTATTCACACACACTTTTATACGACACTGGTTTCGTACACATTCATGTTCGATGTCGACGCGTCGAGAGCGCTCGTGAAACTAAAAGCTAAGAAATTATATAAATGGGCAATTTCAGGGAATAAGTCGACGTCGTCGAGATAGAGGGTGT
>NW_007494134.1:0-275 GCF_000475195.1 Diaphorina citri
CGAGTATTTAAGATCCGTATAGTTCCGTGCTGAGGCCACGCCGCGCCGCAGGCCGTTATACGGCCAAAGCTTAGACGGATGTACATATGTTGAATCAAACGGGATGGATCAGGTATTCATATCTACACACTCAGTAGTGTTGATATTCGGGATCAGGACTTATTCAGCTATAGGTACCTTGCGAATAGCATAAACTGTGGCTGTGGGACTATAAACAGGGAGGAGAACAGCTAACCCTAACCAGCCTAGCAAGCTGGCAGTTCCTCAAAGGGTTC
>NW_007494135.1:0-275 GCF_000475195.1 Diaphorina citri
AATCAATTGAAATTGCATTTAAAAAAAATAAAAAAAGGATCCCTCGCTGTTTTTCTTCTTCTCATTGATTCCTTTATCTTCTATCTTTGTTCCCCTTTTTCTCTTTGCTGTTTCTGTGTCTTTTTCTCCCCTCCTTCTCTCTCTGTCCTCTCTCTCTCCCCCTCTCTCTCAGTGGTGTATTCACCATGGAAGAAGCTAGGGACTTTTTCCATTTCTCTCTACGGTTTCCTCAGCTTCCTTTTTAGCCCGTCCTTCCTTTATTATTACGATAGTAA
>NW_007494136.1:0-275 GCF_000475195.1 Diaphorina citri
AAGTTATATTTCTCCTACCATAATGGCGGAACCATGATTTCATGTGACACATGAATCTGTCCGCAAAAGGTTAATTTTAATTTAATTTACAAATGGTCCCTAATAGTTTACAAATAGTTTGACTTAACCTGATTTATAAATGATCCCTACATTTCTGTTTGCCATAATCTGACTTGTGTACAAACCGTTTATAAATTTCTTCATTGTATTCATCCTGCTTTTTCAAGAATATCTATTTATTTTGTGTATAATTTTATCTGATTTGAAAACGATAA
>NW_007494137.1:0-275 GCF_000475195.1 Diaphorina citri
TTTGGATTTTTCCCAACTTTTTACATAGGAATTGACCATTTATTTATAATTTTTACCCATTTGCAACTCCTCCATTGTTGTATTTTCCTTTCGAAAACGGAACTGATTCCGATGGCGCGCCATCTTGGAATTCCTATGGTTTAGTACAGGTGCTATCACACTAAAAGAGGGGAAACGAGAAATTCCGATAGGAAAATAAGTTGGAAGAAATAAATAGACGATTTGTACAAGAGAGAAATAGTCAGACTGAAAGTATATTGTGGAATGATGGTACT
>NW_007494138.1:0-275 GCF_000475195.1 Diaphorina citri
GCATATTCAAATATTTGACCATGTTGCTATTATAAGAGTATCATCCACTCTGATATTGTATTAGCTTTTACCATTATTTACAAATCTACTTACTTTCTAATAAGTACATAGGTAGGCAGTTATAGGTACTTATCCAATGTGGAAAATAAAATCGGTGAAATATATTAAAAAGATATTCCATTCAAAATGCTGCTTTTTGTCTGAGAAGTATGCTGAGTCATTTTGGCAACCCAAATTTTGGGCAGTCCGTCAATATATTTTAATGGTTGTTTCTC
>NW_007494139.1:0-275 GCF_000475195.1 Diaphorina citri
GTAGCTGAGTACCATATCAGATGTTCACTTATAGATACCATCTACCGTCTTGTTAGTGGTGTTTGTTCATATCCTATTGATAGTTTAGCATCTGTTTAGTCCGGCAGTGGCTGATGTTCGATCATAGCTTATTTCATATGCATTTATTAATTATGCATACCTATGTGATGGAATGGAATGATCAAATCAAATTCCCCGAAGTCTTAGACAAGGTAGAATGAATTGAAGGGTGGATTGATTTTTTGTCTCTACATTTCCTCAGAGGAACTCTGAAA
>NW_007494140.1:0-275 GCF_000475195.1 Diaphorina citri
GGAGAACCCTTTGAAACTGCCAGCTAGCTAGGCTGGTTAGGGTTAGCTGTTCTCCTCCCTGTTTATAGTCCCACAGCCCAGTTTATAGTCAGTCCCACGAAAGTATAGGTCAACAGTATTGACGCTTGATCTGGAGGTCGCGGGTTTTGCTTTGTTGACGAAATTTTCGTTGTTGGAAAGTCCCAAGTATGAGGATGTTTATGAAGGAAATGAATATTCAACCATATGGAAATGATATTTCATATAAAAATAAGGTACCCCCCACCACCTACATA
>NW_007494141.1:0-275 GCF_000475195.1 Diaphorina citri
TTGGCAGGAATGTATTTCCGGGTAAATATTGTATCCGTTACATATCATGAGTAAAACCCTAGAAATTCTTGTAGAGTAGAATACAGATTTCAAATACCTTCTCATGTGTAAGTACTTCACCGTTTAATGAGGTTTAAAGGAACATTGCTACTAATGCTGCTGCAAAAATCAAACGATTCTGAAGACAATATAACAAAATTATCGGAGCTTGGACGACCCAACTGGCCCAGATAAGCTACCTATCTGACTTATTCAGTCCACTTGAAAAGAAAATC
>NW_007494142.1:0-275 GCF_000475195.1 Diaphorina citri
GCAGGTGAAATAACTCCCTTATGAATAGTACCTACTATGAGAGTATGAGTATGAGCGCCTACTAAGAAATGAATATTAGGCACCCCGAAATCCAAAATCTTGCCTTATTTTCTCAGAATTTCGAAACGCTCTCTATTCTTCGCGAAACAATAACACACGGAGAGACGGAATTCCAAGGAAATGAAGAATACAATAGGAAACGAAATTAGGAAAACACAAGTTTGGAAATGAAAGAGTAATGAAGAGATGGAGAAAGAGTGGGGAAGAGAAAAAAA
>NW_007494143.1:0-275 GCF_000475195.1 Diaphorina citri
CGTACCTATGTAGGTACTTTTTTTTAGTGAGGCCAACAATTACCCAACCATCGATGTTGTTATTCTGTTTATGTTGTGACTGCTCCAAAAGGGTCCATTTTTGGAGTTCGGGTCCTGTAAACTGCCCCTGGGACAAATAACATAGTGGACATTTATGAGGGAGAACTACCTTACCTTTTTCTCTCCTCTGTCTCTTCGCAATTTTGAATTTTCCTTTGACTTGGAAATTTGTCAGTTTCAATTTTGGTCCCTGCATTTACCTGTCTGTATCCATA
>NW_007494144.1:0-275 GCF_000475195.1 Diaphorina citri
AGTTGTCTCGCTAGGCAGCGCCAGTATGCAAGCACGCTGGCGGAAGAGCAGAAAAAAATGCGCAGAAACGTATACGCACAAACACATTAATGTGTTGCCTGCAAGGGAGCTTTGCTCGGAACATTAAATTTGATATATCACGTCTTCGTGTACGCGAGCGTATGCCGTGACGTCAGAGTTCACGATTTACCGGTATTTTTTAAATCGATTTATCTCGGTATCTAGAAGTCGTTGAAGAAAAAGAAAAATTCCGTTAGTCCTCATTTTTCCTGCTT
>NW_007494145.1:0-275 GCF_000475195.1 Diaphorina citri
TAAAATCCGCCCCGGGCGGGAATCGAACCCGCGGCCTAGCGCTTACAAGGCAGACGCGCCACCAACTAAGCTAACTAGCCTGGCAGGTTGTTTTTAGTATCTCACCAGGAGTATAGTCAGCATCAGACGAACCAATTTAGGATAAAACACTTCTATTAGGCTGTGTGAGGTGTTTTTTAATGATGGTGCACTTCTAGGCTGGGAAAAGTAAGTTTGCTTTTGTTCTCTTTTCACGAGAAAGCGGCTCAACCGACGGAGCGCAGGTCAGACAATGT
>NW_007494146.1:0-275 GCF_000475195.1 Diaphorina citri
TCCTCATTTTTCCTGCTCTATGACTTTGAAACATCACCCAAGTAAGCGCAACTGATCTATTGATACCTATGCTATGTACCTAAACTCTTTCTAATACTTCTACCTATAGCAACTGATACCTACAAAAGGTGTAGGTAGGTAAATAACGTGTAAATGTAGAGGAAACTAGGTAGGTAGATAGGTATGATTTTAGGAGAGTGTTTTTTTTTATAACGCGAGATCTTTACAACGGAGTGGCGTGTGTTTGTCTGTCAATATTTCAAGGTAAAAAAAAA
>NW_007494147.1:0-275 GCF_000475195.1 Diaphorina citri
TGCACTTTTTGGGTACTTTTACATCGGAATAGGACTCTATCTCGAAAAAAATTGTCATTTGGTTGAGCCCCATTATTTTCTTCGTAGGTACTAGGTACATACCTACATACAAAAGATGAGTGTTTCACAGCCGTTTCTATTTAGTGCTTTTGTACCAATGAAACAACTGCTACAATAGTGCCGTAGCATGCCCAATCGCCTGGGTTAATAATAGAACCCATAAATGGGATGTATTGTGTCTAGGATAGTCTAAGCTTGAAAAATAGAAGAAGAAA
>NW_007494148.1:0-275 GCF_000475195.1 Diaphorina citri
TTGCTCTTTTGAAGTTTTGGCAACTTTTCAGTGCAATTTGCAAAGCCAAATTGAGCTTTAAAGTCTCTTGGAGAAGATAATCCCTGTTCTTGGCTGTAGAAACTATTACAGAGCAATAGAAAGTGTACTAAGTTTGTGTAACAAAGGTGTTTGTGCTAAGATGATAACATTTGTGTTTTAGTGAATAAAACTTTCAAGAACAGTGGTTGGTGACTTCTCACACAAGTGTTATAAAAGAAAACCAGTGTTTTCCCTCTGTATTACAATGAGGTCTT
>NW_007494149.1:0-275 GCF_000475195.1 Diaphorina citri
ATTTCTAATTCATGATACAGGTGCTAGTCTCAATCCAGTCACTTATCCTAGTGCCTGAACCTTATTTCAACGAGCCTGTTTATGAGCGGAGTAACTAAACCAAACCTTATTTCTAATTCATGATACAGGTGCTAGTCTCAATCCAGTCACTTATCCTAGTGCCCGAGCCTTATTTCAATATGAACGGAGTAACTAATCCAAACCTTATTTCTAATTCATGATAACAGGTGCTAGTCTCAATCCAGTCACTTATCCTAGTGCCTGAGCCTTATTTC
>NW_007494150.1:0-275 GCF_000475195.1 Diaphorina citri
TCTAGTATCTACCTACTGATGATTTAAACTAAACTGCCAAAGGTTTTGAATCTTTTGACGAAGAAATTAACAGTCCAAATATTGGGACTGCCTTAAGTCAAAACTTGCAAGGCAATACCCTTCCTAACATGCTCAATTGCACCACGATGCCCCAGGCAACACGCTCAGATGACCACGCGAGCTTAAATGACCAGAAACGAGAAGACCACACCAAAAACCCACCATTATGTTCGCCTGTTCACAATCGTGAACCTATAGAATTTGTACCTTCTGCA
>NW_007494151.1:0-275 GCF_000475195.1 Diaphorina citri
TATTTCATAATCAATGCCAAAAAGTTTTATTTCTCTAATATTTATTCACCAAGAAATCAAAAAAGTTTAAAGCCTCTTATACTCGAAAGCTCAAAACTCGATCGACTTCTTGTGTACAAGTAGTTCATCAATTTAGATAACTAGGCACATTGTTTAAATTGAGGTTCACAAAGTTACTGATTCTTCAAATAAAGTCTACGGGTCTACGGGAGGCAGATTGGGAAGACAGGACCATTTGGAGGAGGAAGCTTGTCGAGGCAATGGATCAAATCCGG
>NW_007494152.1:0-275 GCF_000475195.1 Diaphorina citri
AACAAAGCACAGCCCAACTTCAGCTAGAGACCCGTTTTCACTTCTGAGTTTCATACGATTTTTTTCCGAATGTCCTGTGGGCAATGTAATTTAAAGCGTGTGCTCACTACACGATTTTTTTCAGAACGACAAAAAAAAATGGTTTGTTTGAGAAGTGAACTTTTCTTTATCACGACGAAAAACAACCACTTTGAAACACACAGAAATTACTAGCCAAAATGTGAGAGAGCATTATGCAGGGACAAATGCACTGCAGGATTTTGTTCTCTCAATAT
>NW_007494153.1:0-275 GCF_000475195.1 Diaphorina citri
GTAATAGGGAACAGTACATCTTATCACTCATCTTCATTCTAAGAAATCAAAATATTGAGTTTCTATGCTGCTACTTATTCAACATGTTAACATTGTTAGCTCTGTAGCTGGATCACGTAATAGATAATCTTCATTGGGAGTAATGAATAATGTTTCCTCTTTTAAAAATAATTAGATTAATCAGTTTCAATGAAAATCACGGCCAGCCTAGTTAGCTTAGTTGGTAGTGCGTCTGCCTTGTAAGCGCTAGGCCGCGGGTTCGATTCCCGCCCGGG
>NW_007494154.1:0-275 GCF_000475195.1 Diaphorina citri
CTTTGTTAAATGTAGCTGTCGTATCCAAAGGTTGATGTAATCATTACCTTCCTCAATAGAATCAAGGGATGCCTTGCTCTTTGTTGTCAGGGAGCTCTATTGAGGCAACATCGTGAAACGTTCGACAACGTTTCTTTGTCTTTTGATGACTCACAGCCTCACAGGTAAAGTGATCTCAACAACTGCCGAGTATCTTCCCAATCTTCTCATTTTGGATACCCATAGATGTTACTATGTTAAATAGGTGTAGGCACTATTATTTTTAATGATGTTCA
>NW_007494155.1:0-275 GCF_000475195.1 Diaphorina citri
AATTTATATCAATTTATTGGATTTCATTATTATTTTCATCACAATCATCACCCACTTACCAACTTACAAAAGTGTCTATTTTTAAATTACATTTTATTTTAAAGAGGTTTGTGTATACAATAACTTTCTAATTCAATGTTAGAACACTTTAATAAATACAAAAAAATAAAGAGGGCCAGCCTAGTTAGCTTAGTTGCTAGTGCGTCTGCCTTGTAAGCGCTAGGCCGCGGGTTCGATTCCCGCCCGGGGTGGATTTTATCCTGATGGGATAATGT
>NW_007494156.1:0-275 GCF_000475195.1 Diaphorina citri
AGCACTAGTCTCACTTGACTATTAATGAAATTCTATTTACAACGTACCAGGAAGCTAGATAGGCTCAGCTAATACTGATTACTGAATGACAACTGATGATAAACTATTACCTACAGGTAGGTACGTGGTACGTATAGAGACACTTGCCAAATCATTATTATTAGATACCAGATACCTATGGTCCTATGGACAAGCTACTTCTAAGTCAAGTAGTTACGTCTGTGATAATAATAAAAGTATCTAGGTACTTAATAAAAACAAATAAATCAATCATA
>NW_007494157.1:0-275 GCF_000475195.1 Diaphorina citri
AAGCAGATAAACTGAATTGAGCTCACAGGGCTAAATCTAGGTTTTTGAGGCAGTGTGGACGGTTCAGCCGACATCGATCGACGACCCGTCGACTATATTGTGGACACACCTTTGGGCTCAAAGAGAATTTCTCAACAGTAAGCAATATTGTCGAGTAACATGATGTCATCAGCAAAACGTAGCCCGTTTTACAGACGCTCAAGATAAACTGTGTTACTGGGTACACGTTGGAAATTCTCCACAAAACATATTTTTCAGAGTTAAATACAGGAAAT
>NW_007494158.1:0-275 GCF_000475195.1 Diaphorina citri
GAGAGAGAGAGAGAGAGAGAGAGAGGACAGGATAGGAGAAAGCCAGCCGTTCCTAGAACGAACCTTATATGTATTGTCACCGGAGCTACCCAGTAACTTGGACACCTAGGAGGAGATAGATTCATGTAAATATTTACAGTACTTCAACAGCATTGATACCTTCTTTTTTTAAAAGTTAGAGAAGGGAACTAACTCTAATTAGGTACCATTCATAGGGCAAGGCCCCTTAGTAATGGTTCTTTTGTCTCTTTTTAGGTCTTGTCGTCCCGAAATCA
>NW_007494159.1:0-275 GCF_000475195.1 Diaphorina citri
CTGATGAAAATTCAATCAGTTCCACCTGACACCTGATGCCGGCCACTCACTATGCAGGTCTCTTTCAGGTCGCCTGATTGGTACCACACATTTTCATGTAGACCTGTTCAGCCGTACCTGTCAGGTCTACCTGAAAGTGAGTGGCCGGCTTAATATGCAGGGATCAAGTTTGTATGAATTCTCTTTGTTCCTTCTCTTATATTACAATACCCTGATTCACCAATCACCATGCACTGGTGTGGGAACGTGGACAATATTATGCAATGGCTACTTAT
>NW_007494160.1:0-275 GCF_000475195.1 Diaphorina citri
CGTGGCGGTGGCCTGAATTGCGGCCATGTGCTGCATTGCGGCCAGCTGCGGAACAGAAAGGGAGGTTGAAATAGTGACTTGAGTAGGTTTATTAAAGAGGGGGCCACGGTTTAAATAGCGAGTTGAGGAGAAATGACATTCTTTCATAGGACTCCTCTTAGTTTAGGTCACACTTGGAGATTAAAGCAACACTTGGAGTATTTAGGCCGATTTTTGGCGGTTTTCCACCGCTTTTGGCGTTTTTCCTTTAGGGACCTTACTGCATGGTGTAACAT
>NW_007494161.1:0-275 GCF_000475195.1 Diaphorina citri
TAAGATCCACCCCGGGCGGGAATCGAACTCACGGCCCAAGTGGGACTTTTTAAAATTATCAATACAAAATATTCCCTGCAATTAGAGGGAATATTACAAAATATTCCCTGAATTTCCTGAAATACATTGTCACTATTTTTTATTCGTTTCTTGAGGTGTCCCATAAATTTTGGAATTTCAGGACGCGATCCTTGGTCTTAACACCCGTATTTATGAACAAGTTCTTCAGATCGTTCTGAGAATTTACTTGAGAAAAAACGTACTCAGAGGTAATC
>NW_007494162.1:0-275 GCF_000475195.1 Diaphorina citri
TATGTATAGAACTCAACTGGGTTCGACACTGACGACTTTCTTCGCATAAAACCATGCTGGGCAAGCGATTTTTTTTTTAACAGCTTTGACAGAGGGAACTGTAACTGGCTATGGTCTTATCATCCCGAAATCGAAGAGAGAAGGAAGACAGGATAGGAGAAAGCCAGCCGTTCCGAGAACGAACATCATCCCATCACGATAAAATCCGCCCCGGGCGGGAATTGAACCCGCGGCCTAGCGCTTACAAGGCAGACGCTGGGCAAGCGAAATCCTGC
>NW_007494163.1:0-275 GCF_000475195.1 Diaphorina citri
CCCCTTTAAAGGCGCTCAAAATATTTCTAAAGTTGTGTCCACATACACATACCTATAGTCGACCGGCCATCGATCGATGTCGACTGAACCGTCCACACTGCCTCGACAACATAGATTCACCTCGTCGATCGACGGCCGGTCGACTATGTTTGGACGCACCTTTACTTTG
Source organism: Diaphorina citri (assembly GCF_000475195.1). NCBI lineage: Eukaryota > Metazoa > Arthropoda > Insecta > Hemiptera > Psyllidae > Diaphorina > Diaphorina citri. The sequence goes on from NW_007494163.1 coordinate 170, forward strand.
ACAAAGAAAGAAACTCATGGAAAAAAAAACCCCATTCTGTTTTATTTCCTCAGATGCACAGTGCTATACGGAACACCCACAATGTATGTAGATCTAATCAGCTCCA
>NW_007494164.1:0-275 GCF_000475195.1 Diaphorina citri
CATCAGGATAAAATCCGCCCCGGGCGGGAATCGAACCCGCGGCCTAGCGCTTACAAGGCAGACGCACTACCAAACTACCAACTAAGCTAACTAGGCTGGGGTCTGAAGGATTGAAGACGGAGTCAAGCCCTTGTTATTCCATGCGTTTTCATAGAGAAAAAAAAATATACAATTTTTCCCGGACGTTTCATCTTGTAAAGGTACTCTCCAACCTAACTCGTATGAAAATAAAGCTACTTACTTTTAACATACAAACCTACATATGGCGTAGAGTA
>NW_007494165.1:0-275 GCF_000475195.1 Diaphorina citri
AGAGATCAGAGTTTTCGAAAGATCGGATACGTCCAAGTTTTTCATCAAATTTCCTTCTCTACCAAGTGAGTATTATGTATTTATAGGTACTTGTTTTAATCCTAATTCTATAAGTATATAGATTTCCCGGTTTAATCATGAAAATAATATCTATTATATAGGCGTCTCATTTAATCCATAAATAATTAAATAGAAATAAACCCATAATATTTAAAAGAATACTAGGTACCTACATAAACATTAATATGATCCTTGGATGTCGGATGTTTTCTCCA
>NW_007494166.1:0-275 GCF_000475195.1 Diaphorina citri
CACATTATCGTTAAAGACGCCATCTTCATTAAGATGATCGTAGAGGGGGTCTTTTTTAACGGAAATAAAGCAGAGTTGTGTTCTGTTTTTTAGGAAGAAATTAAGGAGAAGAAGGAGAAGAAGAAGAAAAAGAAGAAGAAACAGAATGGTTAGGTGGAAGTGCTCATTTAGAACAACATTGCCATTTGAAAGAAAGTATTTAAAAAAGTAGAAGAGTTTTGCATGAATTTATTAAATAAAACAATGAATTTAAAGATGAACAATGAATTTACGCA
>NW_007494167.1:0-275 GCF_000475195.1 Diaphorina citri
GGCTGTCTCTGTCCCATGTAATAACAAGAGTACAATATTCAATATCAACTGATATCCAGTGGCGTCAGTTGACGGGGTGCTAGCTGTTTCAAAAAGATGCATTCTCCTATTGGAGGAAAATGATGCTTACTAGTGTTGACTGGAAGGTAAATTGTAAAGGTGCCGTTGATTGCTGAGAATGCTGAGGCAATACCTACCACCCAACACAGAGCTTCATTATTGTGTGTTGTGGTAAAACTAAAAGTAAAAAATCCTCTTGGGCAGTCAGTGACTTG
>NW_007494168.1:0-275 GCF_000475195.1 Diaphorina citri
AATAATTAGCCACCATTTTATTTATTTTATAAGTTTCCATTTATTGGTTTTCCAGAACAATTCTCTCATCAAATAAATAGTTAAAAAATGGTATACCCATCCGTAAAAGCCGGAGCTTGTGCCACGGATGGGGAACCACGCTACGTTCCATAATATCACCATCACAATGCCCTAAAAAGTGTATAAATTGTATTGAGTTTCCCCTCCCCAAATGTCCAGCCATTGGAAACCCTTTTTACTTTGGTGCCATTAACATGCCATTTGGGGAAAAACAT
>NW_007494169.1:0-275 GCF_000475195.1 Diaphorina citri
AGCAACTTATACAGTGAGACAGTTGGTTTTATACATGCTATTCAAGATAAGACAATCAAAACGAGAAACTATATGAAATACATAATGAAACAGAGTGTCAATGATATGTGCAGATTATGTGGAAGTATTACAGAATCCATCGAACACTTGTCATCAGGTTGTTCAGTTTTGGCACCCAAAGAATATACAAATCGGCATAACCTGGTTGCAAACATCATCCATCAAGCACTCAATATTAAGCTCTTCCCGTCAAAAAAGTCTGTGCCTTATTATAA
>NW_007494170.1:0-275 GCF_000475195.1 Diaphorina citri
AATTAGGTAGGTACATAGGTATTCTTTAACCACGATCGAATAAACTACAGGCTAAAAAATTCCCGGAGGGACGGGCCCTGCTTGTTTTTTCTCTTAATTTCATTTTAAATTCATTTCACACTTTTTCCAGATGATCTTTTTCTCCTCCGTCCTTCAACTGTGCCTCTCTTCTCTTCACCTCTTTTCCTTTGCTCTTCTTCCCCCGTCTTTCATGCTTGACTTTTCCACCTCCTTAGCTTTCTCGCTTCTTTTGCCGTCTTCATAATCTTCGCTGC
>NW_007494171.1:0-275 GCF_000475195.1 Diaphorina citri
TGGTGGAAAACTTGAGCATGTCAATTCCCCCTCGTATCAAGATGATAATTTGTAGAATTTTAATTAGAAGTGTTTTGAAGTTCAAAGTGATCATGTCATCATCCATTAAATTTGGTATATCGAGGCCAAAGTGAAAGAATTCATAAAACTCTGGCACGGAGATTTCTGTCACACGAGAAAAGATAGAAGCTATATCACAGGGACTGTCTCTACCACGATATGATGATAATATATATGAGGAGAAGCGTATAAATGAGGTTTTCTCGGTTTCTGAA
>NW_007494172.1:0-275 GCF_000475195.1 Diaphorina citri
GAGTAAACAATTCCTTCTAAACTTTTTACATGAAAGTTTCTTTGGGGAATACCCACATTTGGGAACATTAGTTCTCACAAGGACACTGAAGTTGAGTAACACGGTGCGCGTATGATATCTGGAGAGGTAATGTCACAACATAGCACCTTATTTTAAACTTGCTTCCGTCAAGATGCTCGCCTGGTAATCAGGAGGGCATGGGTCGAATCCCAGCCTAGGTATGGAATTTCCTTCTTACTAGAATCAAAAGACTTTGTTGACTCGTAAAGATGTTT
>NW_007494173.1:0-275 GCF_000475195.1 Diaphorina citri
TAGCCCATCTTTATCTTCTTGAGAGATTGTCTTGGTATTAGGATAGGTAATGGAGGTACTCAAAATCCCAAAATAATGTCTACCTATTAGTTAAGTGATAGAAACTAAAAAGTAAAAAAATCTATGTCTTGATGAGGAATTGAACTCAGTGTACGGAGAAGAGCAGCTATCCTAGTATCCACCATGAAGTGGGAGGTTTACCACATCCACCATTTTTCTAATTTTCAATGAAACCGGAGATTGAGCATATCCACTATTTTCGTCTAAAACTCAAT
>NW_007494174.1:0-275 GCF_000475195.1 Diaphorina citri
CTCTGGAGGGGGGCAAAGCCCCGGGGGCTGCGCGTGTTCGCTGCGCGGGGTTGGGTATACGGTCGCGCTGCGCGCTCCCGGGGCTTCGCTGGGTTGTGCATGGGGTCGCGCTGCGCGCTCAATAGGCTTCGCGGGGTTGTGCATGGGGTCGCGCTTCGCGCTCCCTTGTTTACGGTCGCGCTGGGTGCTCCCGGGGGCTTCACGGAGTGGTGCATGGGCTCGCGCTTCGCGCTCCCTTGTTTACGGTCGCGCTGCGCGCTCCCGGGGTTTCGTGG
>NW_007494175.1:0-275 GCF_000475195.1 Diaphorina citri
AAAACAAGCCTGCTCCAGCACTCCACAACTCTTTGGTCAGCAAATATGTGGACACTGCTGTTAAACCACTGCAAATATAAGAAATATTCAGGATGCACTATAGGAAATTTTATTTTGACTTATTTGAAAGCTCAAGCTAAACTACTAAGGAGATTATTGTAAAACTAAACTAAACTACTGTAAACAGGTACTTAGGTATCCTACTTTTCATGACTGAAGAATCTAGATAGGTAGGTATATTAGGTATTTGGGTATGAGTTCTTTATTGTTACATT
>NW_007494176.1:0-275 GCF_000475195.1 Diaphorina citri
ACGTATGTATGTATTTATTTTTCATTTATTTATACAATAAACGGGCTTTACCCTGTACTAACTATTACACTGTTATATTCCTAGCTATGACCTAAATACCTAATGAAAAAAAAAGTATGTATGTATGTATGTATGTATGTATGTATGTATGTATGTATGTATGTATGTATGTATGTATGTATGTATGTATGTAGTGAAAATCTGCGGATTTCAGACCAACACGAAATCCGGTATGACGAGCCACAAGCGTTACAAACACTCAGACGCACCTAACC
>NW_007494177.1:0-275 GCF_000475195.1 Diaphorina citri
TCAATTTGGCCAGCGCATTCGCTCGGTTTTTGATTTGGGAGCGATCTTCTTGACTTTCTACACTTATACCTGGAGAGGGAGAAAAGGTATCTATCAGGTAGGTAGTTTAAAGCTGAAACGGCGGGTTCGATTTCCACCTAGGACGCGCTTCGTCCTACACAGATAAGGTTCGTTGTCATATAATGCGATTTTTCGTATTTTTTTCTTTTTTTTTAAGAGGTTTGACAGAGGGAACTGTAACTGCTATGGTCTTATCGTCCCGAAATCGAAGAGAG
>NW_007494178.1:0-275 GCF_000475195.1 Diaphorina citri
AAAAAAAAAAAAAAAAAAAAAAAAAAAAAAAAAATGTGCCCTCAAATTCTTTGGCCATGTCGCCATGGAATGCAATTGAAAGCCAACAGTCAAAAGACCCGTTTTTTTATGATAGAGGGAACTGTAACAACAGAAACTTAATCGTCCTGAATTCAAAGAGAGAAAGAGAACAGGATAGGAGAAAGCCAGTCATCCCGAGAACAAACCTTATCTGTGTAGGATACAGTTAGCCTCAGTCGGGGATCGAACCTGCGACCTAGCGCTTACAAGGCAGG
>NW_007494179.1:0-275 GCF_000475195.1 Diaphorina citri
CGGTATGCCCAGGAGTTTTGAAGATATGAAAAAGAAGAAACCAAAACAACAACTGAAAGGGAATGAGCAAAAACTCGATAATAGAATCAAAAATAGTAAGAAACTAACATTGAACAAAGAATATGAAGCTGAGAATTTAATTGATGATAAAGATGATGAGTGGGAGATAAAAAGATGGAAGAAAAATCAGTGGTTGGAAAATTTGATCCCGAAGTCCAACAAATTCCTATATAACAACAAGAAATACCATGACAAACATGTTGATCATGCTAACA
>NW_007494180.1:0-275 GCF_000475195.1 Diaphorina citri
AAAAACCAGTGGTAATTATGCAGAAGTCACGTCCGTGGAAAAGAAAAGCTCCTTTTTGTATTTAACCTGACCCTATAATAGCACTAATCACTGCTCTAATTGTGAAAACTCTTTCTTGTGTTTAACCTAACCCTATAATAACACTGGTCAATGCTTGTTTGTGCCAGCAATATTCCACGGATGTGACTTCTGCACAAGTACCTGCATTTGGACTGATGGACATGAAATGTGATGTGTAGGCACCACCCCAGCCCTAAATCCAGATTCCTCACTAG
>NW_007494181.1:0-275 GCF_000475195.1 Diaphorina citri
TTAAAATGTCCCAATGCGAGCATAATATGCTCCTAACATAATATTACGTGTATTTGAACAATGTGGAAACATTAAAAAATAATCCAGCGCCGAACCAATTTACAAACTTTGCTGAAACTGAAATATGCTCTTCCAAGTTAGAGGCACTCATAAAGTACATTTGTTAATAATGTCCACAGTGTACAATTCAAGAGAAGTCCTTATCTTAACCCTCTCTGTGTTCTTCATTGACTTCACAATCTGATGAACCTAAATATTTGTGTAGGTTTGAGCAG
>NW_007494182.1:0-275 GCF_000475195.1 Diaphorina citri
TAAAGTTAGTTTTTCAGTTTTCACAATAAATTGGTGTTCCTTATAGAAGCCCGCTTCTAGCTAGGAAACCAAAAATTGTACCAGTCACTCCTTGGTCCTTAACCTGTAGGTGTAGTTCATGTGTAAAACGAATGAGAGTCTAAGATGTTAACTCACCTATTCGCTTTCTAGCTTCCAGATATGCCTCATTGATGGCATCATAGGTGATACAGGGTCTTGGTCCTGAATAAGAACTGAAACACAACAGGAAAAGCATTAATTAAACAAAACGAGTA
>NW_007494183.1:0-275 GCF_000475195.1 Diaphorina citri
GCTGAAAATAATTGTTTTTTATTTTGGTCTTCTGACAGCTGTTTTTTTTTTTCCAAGTTGAGCTAGGTATGATTGAGGGAGCTAGGTATGATTGAGGGAGCTAAAGATTTCCTAAAATTTATAATCTGCACGTAGTTTTAGCTAGAAATAGCACTCATTGATCTGGAATAGGTAGATAGATACGTAATAAAAATGAATAACACGAATAAAATAATTATGAACCTAGGTAGTCAACAGTAGAGTTTAGGTATTTTCACAGTTGTACAATTTTATTT
>NW_007494184.1:0-275 GCF_000475195.1 Diaphorina citri
CAGAGAGTAGACTAGCGTCTGGCTGTGGGACTATAAACAGGGAGGAGAACAGCTAACCCTAATCAGCCTAGCTAGCTGATAGTTTCAAAGGGTTCTCTCCGCTTCAAAAGAACTTGCACAAGTCCTCACGATGGTTGACTGCTGTTCAGGACGAGCCAATTAAACATGGCTTACATGGCTAGAGATCATCACCTTAGTCTTAAGGTGGCGTTCCGATCCTAGCTGCCAGGCAGCGCGACCCGGCAGCGCTGCCGAGCCGCCTGGGCGCGCCATAA
>NW_007494185.1:0-275 GCF_000475195.1 Diaphorina citri
TGGGTCGGTACTAGGCTATGGTCGATGGTCGGTTCTCCGTTGTGGACGCCTTCCTAGAATCGGCATCACTGCATACCAATCAGTTATGCCCAAACGACAACACTGCATCCTCTTCATTCTGTGTTCCAGGGTAACCAAATCCTAAGCAACGTGTCACCGGATGAGTACTCACGTATCATCAAGGTACTAGAGGAGGCTATTCTGTCCACAGACCTGGCTGTCTACTTCAGACAGCGCGGTAGTTTCCTGTCCCTGGTGAAGGGTGGTAGTCTAGC
>NW_007494186.1:0-275 GCF_000475195.1 Diaphorina citri
TCCATCAAGGTAATCAAGGTAAGAAACATGGACGTTAACGAACTCTGGCTCTACAGACGAATCCTAAAGATATCATGGACACAAAAGAAGTAACAAATGTACAAGTGCTGCAAAGAATGAAGACAACACCACAGCTCCTGAATATAGTCAAATGTAGAAAACTCCAGTACCTATCTCGGTCACATAATGAGGAACTCTGAAAGATACGCCCTTCTTCAACAAATCCTTCCAAGAAAAATCAACAGCAGAAGAGGACCAGGAAGAAGAAGAATATC
>NW_007494187.1:0-275 GCF_000475195.1 Diaphorina citri
GCGCCAATTCGGGGGTAAGATTTCCACAAGGGGGCGAACTTTATCCTTAACAGATAAGGTGCTCAATATCGCTGGCTTCCTCTTACCACGTCCTCCTTCCCTCTATGAAACCTCTTCAAAAAAATAAATAAATTAGTAGTAACAAAAAAAATAATAGTTCCACGAAAGACAAAAACTTGTTAAATTGGGTTAAAATTTAAAATAATAATAATACAAAATAATAATAGTGCTTATCTAAACTGCTCGAATATGACTGAAAAGTCCCTTTTCTCCAG
>NW_007494188.1:0-275 GCF_000475195.1 Diaphorina citri
GTTCGCGGATTTGGCAATTATGTTCGCGGATTCGCGTCCCGAATCGACATTTTGGATATTTGGCAAGCCTACCTATGATCCTATTAATATTAATAGTTATTAGTTGATAGCGGCAGGTGCCCCCTTTCAATCGCCACCAGGGGTGGAAGGAGGGACTACTTGAAAAAAAAAGTTGATAGAGGTTTGACGTCACTACATGTATAACTATTAAGGTCTTTAGTGACGGGTATTAATAGTGATGACCGCCATCCTCATGTGCTCTGTTCGCCACTATC
>NW_007494189.1:0-275 GCF_000475195.1 Diaphorina citri
GGAGGAAAGAATAGCTGCATCTTTTTCATTGTGTAACATTTTCAATTAGTGTTCCTTGTTCTCTTCTTCTGATGTTCTTCAGAGAATTTCTTTTCATTCAATGATGAAGTAAATTCAAACTTCATCGTCATCGAAATGCATATATGTTTCTAGAATTCCTTTTTATTAAATAATACTTAATAATTGATGTAATATCCTTAGGACATTATTCTGCTATGGGTTTTAAGGTGTAAATTTCAGGCATTTCTACCTGCCTGTCCCTTTGGGTACATTTA
>NW_007494190.1:0-623 GCF_000475195.1 Diaphorina citri
TGCACCGCCTTGGCCTGTCGGAACACAGCTAGACGTTCAGGAGTCAGGAATTCCGAGATTGAGATGGGGAGTCCCTTGAGCTTCTTCTTCTGGCCAAACACCATTCTCCTGTGTTTGTATGAATAAAACTTCATGATGATGGGCCGCGCGTTCTTCCCGGTTTTGTCCTTGCTGTTGAGGCGGTGACACCTAGAGATGACCTCTTCCCCTAGGTCAAGACCTAGTTTGTTCTGGATGAGATCCATCACGTGATGCAAGCAGTCATCTTCAGTGTCCCGACCGGAACGATTCTCAGGAACGCCGCGAAGAAGTAACGAGTTGCGCCGGCTGTACTGCTCTTGGGCCTCCTGTCTCTCCTCAAGCCTAGTCTGTCTCTCCTCCAGAGAATCAATCCTCTCCACAGCCACCTTCAACAGCCCAAGCTCCTCGATTACGGCTGCTTGGAACTCCCGGAAAGCGGCATCCAGCAGCTGAAGGGAGCTCACAATATCCGGTGTTTGTTGTGTAGAGGACATTGCCAGCCTCAGGCTCTCCTGAAACTCGCTCATCATGGATGCGATCCTATCAATTCTGTCCCCTTCCATGGTCTCAGGTATACACTTCGATACACTATGAAGAGAACA
>NW_007494190.1:9183-10175 GCF_000475195.1 Diaphorina citri
CTTCTCTGGAGCAAAACACTCTTTGAGGGCGAAGAACCCGTGGGTCTCAGGCCACGTAACTTTGGAAAGTCCTAAAAGACTTGACTAGAAGGGTAAACATAAACCAACAAGTATTAGAAAAAGGTTAAGAAGAAAAGAAAGAAGAGTGACGATTTCCATCACATTCCGTTACCGATTGAAAATTTGGACCGATGTGCAATACTCCATTACTAGTATAGCTCGGAATACTGCAAGTAATAAAAGTAAAACTAGACAGACACACTTTAATCAAGTCAAAAAAAAAAAAAAAAACGGTGCAGCCCGATACCACCCATCCTAATAAATGAAAAATGAATGGATGAACAGGTACCTATCTAGTTACATAATACATATACATATTACATATAGTTACTTATTTTTTGATTGTTGCCTTGGCTCTCCTAGTGGTGACCGGGACTGTGGCCGGGACCGGGGTTCTGCTCTTCGGTACCTTTGACTTGGAGCTCTGGTCTTGCTGTTCCTGGTTCCGAACGGGGGGAGGAGGCGGGATCTCCCGGGCGTGTCGTATCACCATTCTTTTATCGACACCGTCTGTGTTTAGCTTGATAATGATTTTCCCGTCGGACGTCCAGCAGTTCTTCATCCCGTGCACCGCCTTGGCCTGTCGGAACACAGCTAGACGTTCAGGAGTCAGGAATTCCGAGATTGAGATGGGGAGTCCCTTGAGCTTCTTCTTCTGGCCAAACACCATTCTCCTGTGTTTGTATGAATAAAACTTCATGATGATGGGCCGCGCGTTCTTCCCGGTTTTGTCCTTGCTGTTGAGGCGGTGACACCTAGAGATGACCTCTTCCCCTAGGTCAAGACCCAGTTTGTTCTGGATCAGATCCATCACGTGATGCAAGCAGTCATCTTCAGTGTCCCGACCGGAACGGTTCTCAGGAACGCCGCGAAGAAGTAACGAGTTGCGCCGGCTGTACTGCTCTTGGGCCTCCTGTCTCTCCTCAAGCCTA
>NW_007494190.1:18927-20286 GCF_000475195.1 Diaphorina citri
GGAAACATAAACCAACAGTAAAAGTAAATTAGCGTTCTTCTCTGAAGAAAAGGTTTTGAGGCGAACCGTGTCAGAACTTTGGGAAGTCTAAAAACTTGACTAGAGGGGAAAGTGACAGATTGTTTAGGTACAATAGTTTCCATTTTCTCGATTTTTGAAAACTTTGGACGCGAAATTGCAAAAAATACCTCCATTTACTAGTCAAATAACTAGTTCTCGCTATAACTAGGCAGTAATAAGAAAAGTAAAATTCAACCATAGAAAAGACACTTTAAATCAAAAGGTCGCGGTTAAAAAAACAAAAAAAAAAAAAAAAAAAAAAAAAACGGTGCAGCCCGATACCACCCATCCTAATAAATGAAAAATGAATGGATGAACAGGTACCTATCTAGTTACATAATACATATACATATTACATATAGTTACTTATTTTTTGATTGTTGCCTTGGCTCTCCTAGTGGTGACCGGGACTGTGGCCGGGACCGGGGTTCTGCTCTTCGGTACCTTTGACTTGGAGCTCTGGTCTTGCTGTTCCTGGTTCCGAACGGGGGGAGGAGGCGGGATCTCCCGGGCGTGTCGTATCACCATTCTTTTATCGACACCGTCTGTGTTTAGCTTGATAATGATTTTCCCGTCGGACGTCCAGCAGTTCTTCATCCCGTGCACCGCCTTGGCCTGTCGGAACACAGCTAGACGTTCAGGAGTCAGGAATTCCGAGATTGAGATGGGGAGTCCCTTGAGCTTCTTCTTCTGGCCAAACACCATTCTCCTGTGTTTGTATGAATAAAACTTCATGATGATGGGCCGCGCGTTCTTCCCGGTTTTGTCCTTGCTGTTGAGGCGGTGACACCTAGAGATGACCTCTTCCCCTAGGTCAAGACCCAGTTTGTTCTGGATCAGATCCATCACGTGATGCAAGCAGTCATCTTCAGTGTCCCGACCGGAACGGTTCTCAGGAACGCCGCGAAGAAGTAACGAGTTGCGCCGGCTGTACTGCTCTTGGGCCTCCTGTCTCTCCTCAAGCCTAGTCTGTCTCTCCTCCAGAGAATCAATCCTCTCCACAGCCACCTTCAACTGCCCAAGCTCCTCGATTACGGCTGCTTGGAACTCCCGGAAAGCGGCATCCAGCAGCTGAAGGGAGCTCACAATATCCGGTGTTTGTTGTGTAGAGGACATTGCCAGCCTCAGGCTCTCCTGAAACTCGCTCATCATGGATGCGATCCTATCAATTCTGTCCCCTTCCATGGTCTCAGGTATACACTTCGATACACTATGAAGAGAACAACTAAACAAAAAGTACCACTCTGACACACATGCACTGAAGAGGAAGTATTAGTGCATTATAGAGAGAGACAAGAT
>NW_007494191.1:0-275 GCF_000475195.1 Diaphorina citri
CGGTTGTGAAAATCAGTCAATATCATTGCGTATATCTTTTGCTTGTACGTCTATTCCTACTGGATGGTATGTCCAAATAGCTTTGTCTGAATTGGTTATGGATTTTTGTTCTCTTGTAGGTAGGTATTTACGTAAAGTCTATATCTGTTTTTGTATCTCTTCATTTCCTCAGTGTTGTTTTAGTGAAAAACTTGAGAAAAAAAAATACACTTGACCAAATATAAGTCATCTGATTGCAATGACCACTATGACCCAAACACTTACAGTTTCCATTG
>NW_007494192.1:0-275 GCF_000475195.1 Diaphorina citri
ATTTTCCTTAAAAAAAAAAAAAGTTACAGACGGTAACTTTTTTTTGTGTTGTCAGCTTTCGTTTGACCCCCAGATTAGACTCATTACCTCATCAAGGAAACAAATCAGCTTTTTCACAACTTTGTATCAGAGCATTGTAGATATCACAACTTTGCAGATATTAGAGCATTACCAAGTGCCTCCTTTGCATTTGCAAACAATTCCCATAATTCAATAATATTTTTGCACTGTTAATGCCACCACTGGTCGCTACTCGAATAAAGTAGCCAGTACTG
>NW_007494193.1:0-275 GCF_000475195.1 Diaphorina citri
AGACACGGTTCCCTGCGATCATGTTTATTTTTGTTTGCTTTTGTCTATCATATAAGATAACCAAACCGGTTATCTTATATGATAGACACGGTTCCCTGTGATCATGTTTATTTTTGTTTGCTTTTGTCTATCATAAAAGATAACCAACCGGTTATCTTATGTGATAGACACGGTTCCCTGTGATCATGTTTATTTTCGTTTGCTTTTGTCTATCGTATAAGATAACCAACCGGTTATCTTATGTGATAGACGCGGTTCCCTGTGATCATGTTTTT
>NW_007494194.1:0-275 GCF_000475195.1 Diaphorina citri
CTTCATCATTCAATTGTTTTCCACTCTTATCCTTTTCCTTAATGTATGTACATTTAATTATTCCAACAAAAAATCCAAGATCCTTTCAATGTTGTCATATTCCTCCACAATATTATCTCCATATCTCCTGATAAATTAGTAAGTAGTAAGACAAAAAGAGAAGCAGTACCTAACAAAGGTATTACTAAGGAGTGCACAAATGTGTTTTTCCCATGACCTCGAGATGTCGAGAGGAATTAGTTTGAAATGAAAAATCCATACTCGATATTGAAAGG
>NW_007494195.1:0-275 GCF_000475195.1 Diaphorina citri
CATAGATAAGGTAGGTAAGGATTTATTATGACCAAAAATTGTAGTCAGTGGCTTGTTATCGGTAACAAGAATAAACTTCCTGCCATAAACGTACTGGAAATACTTCCGTATTCCCCAGAATATACCAGTGGCTTCTTTCTCTATTTGACTGTACTTCTTTTCACTGATAGGTAAAGTGCATAGCGAAACATTCTGGACATAGATAAGGTAGGTAAGGATTTATTATGACCAAAAATTGTAGTCAGTGGCTTGTTATCGGTAACAAGAATAAACTT
>NW_007494196.1:0-275 GCF_000475195.1 Diaphorina citri
TCTTCTGGATTTCCACGTTTTCTTCGTCCCCCCCCCTCCCCTCCCCTCCCCTTAGGAGTGGGAAGTTATACTTACATAGTTCAGGCGAAATGCGAAATATGGACATCCAAAGAGTAAGACAATGAGTTTTAAATGTTTTAGGATCTACATTCCACATACGTACATATGTATCTACTTTTAAATGTGAATAGAAACTTCAATCCTAAATGAAACCCAAGAGACAAAGCTTTGAACCTTTAAACTACTCTGAAGTCTGAATTAAAAAATATAATGAT
>NW_007494197.1:0-275 GCF_000475195.1 Diaphorina citri
AAGAAATGGAAAAGTTTGTAGATTCAGTCAATGAATTGGCGGAGAAAAACCACTGGCAGTTGCATGTACCATTCGACCCCTTGAAAGATAATTTAGCTTTGTTCAAAAAATAAGATTGATTTCATTTCGTGTATTCTGTATTTATGTACAAAGAGAGATTTATATTTACAGATTCTAAAATAAATATAAAAGTATAGACATCGATTAAATAATAAAAAGAGGTAGGTCCACTTTCAAGAAAAAACACCTCACTAAGTCAGGTATTTTCCTTGGAC
>NW_007494198.1:0-275 GCF_000475195.1 Diaphorina citri
GCTAGAGGATATTATGTAGGTACTTCTCCTCCATGTAGGTCTTTATGTCAGTAGATAGTTCTTTATTTGGACCAGATGTTAACTCTAACTCAGATTAACCTTGTTTTCCTATCATAGAAAATCAGTTGTATTACAAAATTGTTTTTTGTTCTTTTTATTTGAATCCTTTGTTTTAAATCGAAACTTAACTTTCATTGAAAAGCTTTTAAATTGGTATGGGGTATGAAGTCTAGGGATTTCTGGACGAAATGGAAACCTTAAGAATAGATTCAATT
>NW_007494199.1:0-275 GCF_000475195.1 Diaphorina citri
AGGGAGAGGGAGGGGGGAGGAGAGAGAGGGGGGAGAGAGGGTTTGGGGTAGGTAGATTAAAGTAAAGACAACGGGACGTATGTACCTACCTACTTCCTACAATGGCTTGATAATGTATGTAGGTACTACCTCTCCATATCTTTCTCTCCCTATTTTTTTTTTCTTTTTTTGGTTTGCTCGGTAGAGTAGGTTGTTTCTTGTTTTTTCCCCCCTTTAATTTAAATCTGTAAAAATGAAGTAGGTTTAAAATTATTCCAATCAATTCTCCCCCTCTT
>NW_007494200.1:0-275 GCF_000475195.1 Diaphorina citri
CCCCCGGCCTCCAAACCTCGTGTGATACCCACTCGGCCACGGTGGTTGCTTGATTTTATTTTCATTCGTGGGTTTAATTCCAGTCTAGGTCTGAAATTTCACCCTCAACATGGTTTGAGAAGAATCTAGTCCCCATTGCTAGTGTGAACGGTAAACTTATAGGGAAACTGACACATCCACCAATATGCGTTCCCTTTGAACCACGCTACGCGACTGATCTCTGTACATACATCTGGGGATCCCAGAGCATACAAAGAATGAATTATCTCCATTCT
>NW_007494201.1:0-275 GCF_000475195.1 Diaphorina citri
ATTTGTAAGTACATGTTTCAAAACTTCAAGTACTTTTATCAACCAACCTCAGTGTAGTGGTTAAGTGTGGTGCACTTTAGAGGTTTGTGGTTTGAGTATGGGTCCCAGTTATAAATTTTATGCAGTTGTATGTGGGGAACAGTTTAGTTTGTGACAAGCATTTATGTAAGTACATATGCCTAACACTTTTTTTTTTTAACTTTTTTGGTGCTTAACATGTAACATGGTGCATTTTATTTCCATTGCAGAAGGAGCTAACACTGCAGAGCAAAGAA
>NW_007494202.1:0-275 GCF_000475195.1 Diaphorina citri
CTATCGAATCCTACCATCTCCTACATGTGCTAATATGGAGCAGGTTGTGTTGGAAATGGTAACCACATCAAGGTTTGCTGACAATTGTCAAATTAGACTGGAAGCAAGGGAATCCTAAGACCAAATGGCTACTTGGTTCTGAAAGCTAATCATGCTGCAAGCATGAGAGTGATGACATCAACAATGGAAACCCCTGAATAAAGGTAATTTATCATTGCTTGATCATTGAAACGACACATGTTTAAATCTATTTTATTACCTATTAGATGAAATTT
>NW_007494203.1:0-275 GCF_000475195.1 Diaphorina citri
CGGTGGACGTTCCCATATCTTCAACGATGCAGTAGATAAAACCACTCCGAGAATACCTTTCCCTTCCCCCTTGACGGTATATTTAGACAACAAGGTTAGTGGTGAGCACACCATCCCAATAGGTATTGTGATTATGAACAATATTCAAGTTCAGTGTTGCTACCTTAAAATACATTTCTACCTTTCCCCCTGAAAATAGGGCTACTCAGTTGTCCTCAAGTGGCTGAGAGTACACCGTATTCCAAGCACAGAGCTGTAAAAACTACAACTCTGGC
>NW_007494204.1:0-275 GCF_000475195.1 Diaphorina citri
TATTCTTTCTTACGCAATTTCCCCACTATAACCAAGGAAGGTTTCTCACTAATCTTTTCATATTGTTTTGTTCTAAAATCTTTTCTTATCGTTATGTTCACCACTGTATAATTGACTACATGCCACATGTATAGGGTGGTTTGACATTGTGAAGATGCGAAATCTTAGGATGTGATGAGCTGGAACCATAGGAAGACGAAACTTTCGACGGAAGTTCTCAGCGTCGCGATAGGTGTCTCTATTCTTCTGCCATACAAGTTCAACATATATGAAGT
>NW_007494205.1:0-275 GCF_000475195.1 Diaphorina citri
GTAATTGTGATTCAAACAAAGTGATTATTTAAAAGGGTGAAACAGTAATTGTGATTCAAATAAAGTGATTATTTAAAATGGTGAAACAGTTATTGCAATTAAAATAAAGTGATTATTTAAAAGGGTGAAACAGTAATTGTAATTCAAATAAAGTGATTATTTAAAAGGGTGAAACAGTAATTTTAATTCAAATAAAATGATTATTTAAAAGGGTGAAACAGTAATTGTAATTCAAATAAAGTGATTATTTAAAAGGGTGAAACAGTAATTGTAAT
>NW_007494206.1:0-275 GCF_000475195.1 Diaphorina citri
CGCCCCGGGCGGGAATCGAACCCGCGGCCTAGCGCTTACAAGGCAGACGCGCTACCAACTAAGCTAACTAGGCTGGTCATAAAGTACACGAGACCTTGTTTAGACTCCTGGGAGTCCTGGGGTAAACGGACTTTTTAGTACCATTCAATTGGATAAACAAGGTATATTCTACGTACGTCGGGAATCAAACCAAGGATTTCTTGAACGGTAGCCCAGTAGCAGTTAACCCATTCCATGATACAGAGGACGTTACGTAACCCAACTACCTTGGAGCT
>NW_007494207.1:0-275 GCF_000475195.1 Diaphorina citri
TCTAAAGGTAAGACGCCAGCTTATTTCCTTCCTTGTTTTTTTTTGCCTGGTCCTTCGGAAAACGCCTTTGACCAAACACATACAATGTTGCAACTTTAATACTTATAGGTACAATGCACGGTTCATATTTTGTACATACCTAAGTACTGCTTTTTCGATTACCGATTACCTAGTCTATCGTTTTTCCTTCTCTTTCTTCGCCTTTTCCCGTGTTCAGACAAGGTCGACGTTTTTCGTCAGCCTCTCAATCAGCAATCATGGGATGTTTGCTTTGG
>NW_007494208.1:0-275 GCF_000475195.1 Diaphorina citri
GCCCCGGGCGGGAATCGAACCCGCGGCCTAGCGCTTACAAGGCAGACGCACTACCAACTAAGCTAAGTAGGCTGGCAAAGAATAGATCAGTTGCGCTTACTTGGGTGGTGTTTCAAAGTCATAGAGCAGGAAAAATGAGGACCAACAGAATTTTTCTTTTTCTTCTACGACTTCTAGATACCGAGATAAATCGATTTAAAAAATACCGATAAATCGTAAAGTTTGACGTCACGACATATGATGCTCCCGTAGGTGATGACGTCATAATTCATGAC
>NW_007494209.1:0-275 GCF_000475195.1 Diaphorina citri
CACCGAAGCGAATACAATAGTCCGTCCACTATACCTTTTATTATTAGTAATAATAAAGGAAGGACGGACTAAAAAATGCTTTTACATAAATTTAATGACTTGACTAGGACTCGAACCACAACCTCCAGATCCAGAGTCCACCGTGCTAGCCACTACACCACTGAGGTTGGTCATTGGATTTTAAAATTTGATTTTCACGCTTTTTAGTCCGTCCTCCCTTTACTATTACAATAGTAATAAAAAGGTATAAGGGACGGACTATTGTATTCGCCTCG
>NW_007494210.1:0-275 GCF_000475195.1 Diaphorina citri
ATTCATCAATAATGCACAGGGGGACATTCATTCTGTTATCATGGACTCCTATGATTATATATTCGCCAATATTGAGGGCCATCTTGAGAGTAAGGACATAATTAATACATTAATTAATAATTTTATTCTAACAAGTATAGGTAATATTTTCTATTTATTTTAATTATCGTATGGAAATAATAACAATATTATAGTACAACTCGCACTTCGTGCTCGGGAGGGGGGCTTCGCGTGTTCGCTACGCGGGGTTGCGTATACGGTCGCGCTGCGCGCTC
>NW_007494211.1:0-275 GCF_000475195.1 Diaphorina citri
TTGAATTGCTGGAATCAGTTAAAATCGCATTTTTCGAAAATTTTGAGTTACTCACATTTTGTTCTAGGTGTGCGATATATTCTTCCTCAAATGACCAACCTACCAGTCCTTAGGTAACTATCCAAGTTTGACTATAACACAGTAGCTTGTTAGATATCTTGCCTACGCTGTTGTAAAGTAGGTACATTGTAGGTAATAAATAGGTAGGTAGAGATAAATATAGACAATAGGTAGGTAGATAATAGCTGTACCTAATACCTAATATGAGTAATATG
>NW_007494212.1:0-275 GCF_000475195.1 Diaphorina citri
TCTGAAAGACGTGAGGTTCTACTGGCGATGAAATCGTTGGAGATTTTACCCAGCTCTAGAATTAAGGTCACTGAAACAAACAAAGGAACAACCAATGAAGCAACCTCTATGGCCAAGTAGGTGTCACATTAGGCCCATCAAATCATGAGCCGGGAAAAAATCCTGGCAAAAAGTCGCTTTTACCACTCTGTGCTTAGAGTTTGAGTTGTACTCAGCCTCTTCGTGAGGACAACTGAGTAGCTTCGAATAAATGACTGTGTGTGTGTGTTTTTTTT
>NW_007494213.1:0-275 GCF_000475195.1 Diaphorina citri
TCTCTCTCTCTCTCTCTCTCTCTCTCTCCAATGGAATGGTCATAAGAATGACATCAAGGTATGCTATTGGATGAAGGAAAGCAAGAGGGAGAGAGAGAGAGAAAACGAGGTGGATGAGTGGGAGGGAAGAAAGAGAGAGGAGAGGGCAAATATTAGAGAGGAAAAAGGGAAAGAAAGAAGAAAGAGAAGGAAGAATGAGAGAAAAGAAGGAGAAAGAGAGAAAAAAGAAATGAGGGGAAGAAAAGAAGAAGAGGGGCAGGGAAGAAGAGGATGGA
>NW_007494214.1:0-275 GCF_000475195.1 Diaphorina citri
AAAAAAATACAGTAGAATAGACTATCCGAGTTGCGTCCGTCCGATTTGAGTCCCATTTCTGAAATTTATCATCCGAGTGGCGTCCCTGAGCTACCTGAGCTAGAAAGAACTATGTACTTTATATACTTATCCTAGTTTGAAGGTATACATGTAGTACAGGTTAAGTGTCGTCACTCTGTCCCCATAGAAGGACTTAGCCAAACCTAGTCGACCTGTATATCAAATTAAAGGTCTTTTTACCAGGATCACGAAAATGGTGGTGCAAATTTTGTCCA
>NW_007494215.1:0-275 GCF_000475195.1 Diaphorina citri
TTTTTTTGGCAAAAGTAGATGGGAGATGGGCAAACACTTCACAGGACAGTTTTTAAAATTTGTAAACATTTTGACTTGACCAATCAAAATGAACTATTCCCTGACGTATGAAAAGTTGGCCATTAATTTTATTTCCCCTCTCATATAACCAGGGGTTTTCAAACAAAACTTTGCTGGCCCTTTCACTACCAGTATTCCAAGTCCACCAAATATACCACAATAGAACCATTTTTAAGTTACAAAATGAGTGTAATGAAATTTCAATGCAATAAAAA
>NW_007494216.1:0-275 GCF_000475195.1 Diaphorina citri
TTTTGTCGATGGTGGGATTCGAACCCGGGACCTTCTGCATGGCAAGCAAGCGCGTTACCACTGGACCAACCGTGACCTACATTCTTTGAATAACTGTATATTACCGTATAAGTATAAAATAAAATCAACATAAAATATTGAAAATGTTACCTAATCAAAAGCTTTGGTTACAATATGTAAGTACTGGATGAAACCTGGGCCGCAGTGTTTCACTCACCTGTTTTATCCGAACATATGACCGACACACAGCCCAGTGTTTCCACGGTAGGCAACTT
>NW_007494217.1:0-275 GCF_000475195.1 Diaphorina citri
TGTGTAAAATGTATTTTCTCTACAAAGTATGTAAAACCTGATACATAATTTCTTTATTTTAAATTAACAACGTACATAACTTTTCCCACGCTAGACAGTAGCTTCTAAGAAAATTTTGACCCGTACCACCTAGCTATAATATTAACCATTTTTACATGGTTTTACATGGCAACATTTTAACTGCAAAAAAGAATATGAAGCTTTTTTCCCTCCTTTTTCTACAACTTAATTAAGTACCTAAATTATACTAACCTGCCCCCAAATCACCCTCCTCC
>NW_007494218.1:0-275 GCF_000475195.1 Diaphorina citri
TACCAATGAGAAAGTATTGGATTCAATCCAAACTTTTAGAGCGAAGTTTTCGATCACCCAACGTCTTAGGATAACTTTTGAAGTAACCTTCTGGAATACCTCATCTTGCAGAGTTAAATACAACTCATTAATCTCGTTTCAAACTATGATTCCAGAGTCAGTGTTATTACTAGCTAAACATACATGCTATCCTTAACTTTAATACAAAAACTTTCTAAAACAAACGTCTTACTAATTTTCCATAACAAATTAAAACTTGGCAAGGTACAAACAGT
>NW_007494219.1:0-275 GCF_000475195.1 Diaphorina citri
CATTTTGTGTCCTTTTCATGAAAATTATAGAGGTGTATAGAGTGGGGCACAACATTTGACACTTTGTGTCATTTTCCTTTAACTTACCCATATCCTCTTCAGGTTGAGCAAAGTAATTGATCAGATCTTCCAAACACATGACCATTTCGTTAAGATTGACTGAGGCACAGAACAGAGAGTGTCTCCTATTCACCTGCAGAGCTTCCAATCCTCTGTAAGAGAGAGGAAGTAAATTAGAACATTTTATTGAACAGTTTATCTTCTTTTTTTAACAA
>NW_007494220.1:0-275 GCF_000475195.1 Diaphorina citri
AAACATATATACGAGGGTAAACAGCAAGAAATACCCATCTAAGCTAAGGGCCAAGATAATAATTACCGGTCAAATTTTGACTTGACGGGGCGGAGCGCTAATACCGATCTTCTTAATCAGGGTATTTAGCTATGCCACCTAATCTTTTCGCCAGGATTTCTACTCAGTGTACAGGATATACGTAGGTACAGCGGAAAAAGCCTGCCTCGGTGGCGTAGTGGTCAAGACGCTCGCCTGGTAATCAGGAGGGCGTGGGTTCGATCCCAGCCGAGGTA
>NW_007494221.1:0-275 GCF_000475195.1 Diaphorina citri
GGGGGGGGGGGGGGGGGGTGGCCTGGTGTAATGTAATTATAATATAATTTTATTTTATTATGAAAACTTACTACATGATGACATTAGTGCGATTTCTGTGGACACTCTGCAGCTGACACAAGTGCGGGCCGCGGGTTGGACAAGCCTGCCCTAAAGGCTCAGCTCAGCAAGTCAGCACAAGTGAAAGGAAAGATTATGTAGAAGAGGTCCTTCAAGAGAACACTACCACTTGTAAAAAAACCAGGGGGGGGGGGGAAACCGACCCTTATCGGACA
>NW_007494222.1:0-275 GCF_000475195.1 Diaphorina citri
ACACCTGGGGAAGAAGAAAACATGAATGTTAGACATGCAGGAGGAAGTCGAAAACACGGGAGTGCTCTAAGCAAAATTGTGATTGGGCCTCAGCATGAAGCGTTGTTATCTGGGCGCCCCCTGTATATCATGGGGAATACCTAACTGAAGGGAAAAGTAGAAAAAAATCTCCAAAGAACTCGACCTCAGCGATCGGAAGCATTGAATCAGAAACATTGTCCCGTGCATTTTCTTACCTTGACTCCGGCTTTGGCAAGCAGTTTACTGGCCAGCTC
>NW_007494223.1:0-275 GCF_000475195.1 Diaphorina citri
TGCGCTTGGCGGTATTTTGACCGCTTTTGGACAGATTTCGACCGTTTTTTGGCGGTTTTCAGCTATAGCAACAAAACGTTTAGAGATATTGTAAAAGTTATGGTAAAAGAACACTCAAATAAGCATCATTCAACAGGATGAGGAAAGTCGTGTGATGTTCACACCAGATTTTTTGAATTTCCGATGGAAAAAATAGCAGGAGAAGCAGGAAAAAATGTTATATTTTTGTGAACTTGGGTAAAGCTATTATCAGACACTTTCTCCAACCCTTGCCA
>NW_007494224.1:0-275 GCF_000475195.1 Diaphorina citri
ATTGTTACTTGCGATCACATAAACTACAAGGCTGATAGATATATTTAACCCTTTGCTGTAGTCATTTCCCTTCTTATACATAGGTGCATAGGGGACATATGTACCTACTCTGTGTAGCGCTCTAAAGGTACATAAGTCCTACACAACACCTTAACAACATTGATGGTTGGGTAATTGTTGGCATGTTGGCCTTACGATATAAAGTATGATATTACCCAAAAATCGATGTTGTTAGGATAGTCGACTAAAGTCGATCGACATCGAATGGAACCCAT
>NW_007494225.1:0-274 GCF_000475195.1 Diaphorina citri
TCGGTAAAAACAGCAGATGGTTTATTTGTAACACCAACGAAAATAGATGATAAGACTAGCATAGTAACAAACTTGCATGTGACAAAAAGCTTGAGAGGTGATATTGTGTTAGATGATGAATTAGATAATTTAAGAAAAATAGAAAATTCAAACTTTAATATTACAAAGCAATTATCAAGTGCTAATTATCATAGTACTATAGGTAGTTCCAGTAATCATATTTTTTATCCTGATAAAGAACATCATAATTTTTACTGGGAAGCTCCAAGTAATA
>NW_007494226.1:0-274 GCF_000475195.1 Diaphorina citri
ATCATGTAGGATCATCAAATACATTCTAAACTGAAATGTCATCCACACTGGGATGCAATGGCCTCAGAGAATCCCCATGTCAAGGACACACAACATAGCTTGGAATTGTAAATGATGCTAATATATCTGTTAGTGAAGATATAGTCGAATTTGTGAAAGAAGTTGGTTATCTGTTATTGAATCTGTTAATGTATCTGTTAGTGAAGATATAGTCGAATTTGCGAAAGAAGTTGGTTGGGGGAAATGGATATGGAAGGTCCTGGGTCCCCAAGAC
>NW_007494227.1:0-274 GCF_000475195.1 Diaphorina citri
CCCAGTGAAGAGTATAAGTTATTTCTTTTACATTTATTGTTATGGAACTTCACAAAGTTACTGAGTCTTCCATCAAGATATTTCCTAGTTGTTTTCCGCTTATTATACAAGCAAGTTGAAGCTAGTTTCACACTCACCTCAACACTTTGCCTCCTACATCTTTGACGCCGAAGTGAAAGTACTCATTGACAAACATACTGAGAGCATCAATGGTAACCTTGCTGGTTTTAGAACTCCGGGGAAATGGCAGAATACACAGCTTCATAACACAACG
>NW_007494228.1:0-274 GCF_000475195.1 Diaphorina citri
CTTAACGGTACCTCTCTGATAGTGTAATAAATAAACCAATAGTTTATTAATATCTATCTTTTAGCAATCTCTTAATGGTACCTCTCGGATAGTGTAATAAATAAATCAATAGTTTATTAAACCATGTAGAGAGATCAGGGAGTCTTAGTCTTCTTTACAACAACGAATAGCAGTAGTAGAAGAAGGCGAAGAAAGACCGGATAGGAGAAAGCCAGCCGTACCGAGAACGAACCTTAGCTATTTAGGATAAAATCCGCCCGGGCGGGAATCGAAC
>NW_007494229.1:0-274 GCF_000475195.1 Diaphorina citri
TAAATGTACCCATATTCCGTGTTAACTAAAGTGCAGTGCACCCCCGGAGAAAGTTTTAAACCCCATAACTTCTGGTGGCGTTTTCCTTTTCTAACAACTCCACGGAATGACTGGTTTCCCGTCCTCTACGATCAAACCTTTGCTGGCTCTCTTCGGCTCTGGTTTGTTGGCTGCTGGCTTTTTTCAACTGTGCTGTGTTGGCCGCTGGCTTTCTTCAGCTGTTGGCCGCGTGTGTATTGGTAGTGCCGTCAAAGTTGTCCTGTCATAGAGATTT
>NW_007494230.1:0-274 GCF_000475195.1 Diaphorina citri
CCATCGAAAATTTGACCCGATTACATTACTTTCCTTCCTATAGGATAAGGAAAGTAAAAAGCAAAAGAGGAGAGAAAAACGTCAGTGGAAACAAACATGGCTGGGTTCAAAAGGAAGAAAAAAAAATATCCAAGGAAAATACAAACAAGATATTAATGAGTGTAGGGACATAAAAACAAGCCGAGAATATTGACGAAATAGAAGAAAAGAGAAGAAGGAAAAGAAAGAAAGAGAGAGAGAGAGAGAGAGAGAGAGAGAGAGAGAGAGAAGTTGT
>NW_007494231.1:0-274 GCF_000475195.1 Diaphorina citri
TGCTGCGTCAAGCTCCGTCCAACCTCTTTCTGCTGCGTCAAGCTCCGTCCCACCTCCTTCTGCTGCGTCAAGCTCCGTCCCACTTCCTTCTGCTGCGTCAAGCTCCGTCCTAGCTCCTTCTGCTGCGTCAAGCTCCGTTCCACCTCCTTCTGCTGCATCAAGGTCCACCCCATCATCTTCCAGTGCGTCACGCTCTGTTCCACCTCCTTCTGCTGCGTCAAGCTCAGTCCCACCTCCTTCTGCTGCGTCAAGCTCCGTCCTACCTCCTTCTGCT
>NW_007494232.1:0-274 GCF_000475195.1 Diaphorina citri
ATTTTGAAAAATTACCGGTGATTCTTCACAATCACCAAACTTGCTGGTAAATGTAAGAAATTTTTCTAAATTTCTTACATTTACCGGTTATTCTTTAAAATCGCCAATGCTCAGTGGTAAATGTAGAAAATAAAGACTTCTAATGCTCTTTTGAAGTTAATATTACCATAGCCAAACCCCTTTCTTTTAAATTGCGAAATAATTACTATGGCAATGTACCTAAATGCCGCTCTTGTCTAATTACTAATTACAGAACAACTTTTTACTCTGTAAA
>NW_007494233.1:0-274 GCF_000475195.1 Diaphorina citri
ACTAACTCTGTGTTATATGCTAGCCGAGGCTCTCTCTCTTCCGCTCGCTCCGCTCTCTTTCTCTCTCCTTCCTATTCATGGATCAATAATGGGTGGTATAATAGTAGGAGTACAAACTTGCGTGTATACGGGATGGTCTCACACACAGGTAATTTTTTTTTTCTTCTAATTTCAAATTTAATAGGTTTTAGGTGCCTAACTTTTTACTTTCCTTATCCTATAGGAAGGAAAGTAATGTAATCGGGTCAAAATTTCGATGGTCAGTTTTTAGTGC
>NW_007494234.1:0-274 GCF_000475195.1 Diaphorina citri
TTTCATCCTTAACCCATTCGAGCCCATGTGGGACGCGGGATGTGTGTTGACAGCCCAATTTAACCCATTTAAAAAATCGAAGTTTTGTTGCTGGCGTTCTAATCCGGCTGTTACGCGATTTTGTGAAATTTGGGCTCAAAATAACTACTGTTGATTTTCTGTTTTTTAACCTCTACAAATAACAACTAGTAAAACCGAAATTTTGATGGCCCACAGTATCTGCTTTAGTTGAACAAACTTACGATATTCACCACTCTAAAAAAAAAAAAAAAAA
>NW_007494235.1:0-274 GCF_000475195.1 Diaphorina citri
CTTGAGAAGGTCGATGGTTTTGACGGCCACGGCGCTCTTATGAACGGGGTTGATCAGGAGTTTCACTCTGCGAACAGAAGGCCGGAGGCCGCTTGGTGATTTAGACTTCTTTACTTTCCTTATCCTATAGGTATTTTCCAAAGGATTAGGATGTTGAAAGGGTCAATTTTAACTTTTAAAGGATCAATTTGGGCTATATTTAAAGGGTCCATTTTAACGGTTTTACGAGTAGAAAGATCAACTAACTTTTTTTTTCCTTTCAATTTTAATTTAT
>NW_007494236.1:0-274 GCF_000475195.1 Diaphorina citri
GGTATGTCTTACCTCCGGGTTTATAGTGTCAAGATTTTCAAGTTAATACGGTCATCTATAACCACTGGGAATGCTTGGAAACTGTTCAAACAGAGACTTCCAAGAGTCCCAAGCATATTTATAGGTAACATGACATTGTAGATTCCACTCCAGATTCAAAGTAGGTATCTTCTTCAAAGGATCGGGAACCGTCAAACTCTACTAGGGTTAATGGAACTCCAGACTGATTGAAGATAGCAAACCACAATGAGGGAGAGCTAAAGATTCTGCTGAT
>NW_007494237.1:0-274 GCF_000475195.1 Diaphorina citri
CAATTGAAGGCATTAAAACTGACCCCAAAAAGACAGCAAACTTCGATACCCCAAAGCACACTAAAACAAACGCTGAAATTATTAGTGAAGCAGAAACTTCAGATACAATTAATAGTATTAAAACCGATCCCAAAAATATAACAAACTCCGATGCCCCAACCCACACTGAAAGACCTAGTCACTCTAAACAGTCTACACCTAATGACAACGATTCAATCCAATCCTCACCCCCCATCCCACACCCTCGTAAGAACTCCAAAAAGGCCGAAAAAAG
>NW_007494238.1:0-274 GCF_000475195.1 Diaphorina citri
AGCCATCTTCTGTTTTTTCAGTGCCTGTATTTTCTCCAACACCTCCTGTTGCATTAGGTTTGCTCTCTTCTGTTTCAATGTGCGTCCCGCGCTAGAAGATTGCCTTGGTTTTGACTGCAGAGCATCTTCAACCTTGTTCACTATGGAGACATGACGAGGTATATGAATGAACATGACATTGCGGGACTGAATGAACAGGGATTCAAATGTGAGCTCTCTGCCTGTGAAACATAAAAGGTGATTTGGTTGAGTGGAAATTCATGACCCCATTCAC
>NW_007494239.1:0-274 GCF_000475195.1 Diaphorina citri
TAAAATTCCCTGTGGATAAAACACAAGTCCAGGAACCCCTGGGGGGTGGTAATGTATTCAACAAGCTTTCCTCGCATAGTATTTTGTCAAGTCTGTGTAGAATGTGTATGTGTCAGATATATTCTATGTATTATGTTAAGTATACCTATTATATGCTACAGTCAACTGGGTGCCACAAGTTTAGGGTGGAAGAACTCTCTTTTTGGGTTGAGAACTGAGTATGTTTTGGACTTTGTAATTTTGTATGTACCCATTTTGTATACATCTACATACT
>NW_007494240.1:0-274 GCF_000475195.1 Diaphorina citri
AGAAGAAGGAGGAGGAGGAGGAGAAGAAGAAGAAGAAGAAAAAAACACATGTAAAAAATAGCAATTTTAACATCAGAGTATTAGGTATAAATAAATCTAGGTAAAATTCGTAGCAAGGATCGTTTATTCAAACAGAAGCAAAAATGACTATAGGTTATAGCGCCTCTGGGACATAATTATAACACTACACGTCCTTAGAGGGAGAACTTAAATATTGCATAAACAAAAGTGGTTGACCGATTTATAGTCAGGCCAATTAGAGGCCGTAGAATGT
>NW_007494241.1:0-274 GCF_000475195.1 Diaphorina citri
AGAATTTCGGTAAAATGATAAATAATGTTTTTAGTAAGGACTTTTTTAATTTAATGAAACCAAATACTTTAAATGATCTCCTGAAAATTGGAGCTTCATTATTTGCCTATATCAGTATCAGAGATAATAATGTGCGATTAATGGTTGATGGTACTGTCAGGTGTTCTCAAATTCTCTTCGTTAGCCTTTTCCCATACAAATTAAATTACCCAATTGGGCGTTAAGCTTACATCCATGATGAACCAATACAATAGATACCTATTGTCAAAGCTTC
>NW_007494242.1:0-274 GCF_000475195.1 Diaphorina citri
ATTATTATTTTTTTTTTTTTTTGCCTGAGCAGCGACGATACTTATTGCCTGAGGAGCGCCGATAGTCACTTTGTCCACAATCTTATACTGTTCTTCAACAATCAATAAAGTATATTAACCTCCTTGTAACTTTCTGTACCCCTTTAATACTGACTTTTTTTATTGAAGTTCTTGGAGCTAATCTACTTTTAGTACCTATATTGGGTTATGTGTAGGTATTTTTGAAAAATAAACGTCATATTTGACGAAAATAAGAGTCATATTTCACGAAAAA
>NW_007494243.1:0-274 GCF_000475195.1 Diaphorina citri
AAAGTTGCATTTAAACTGTGATTTACTAGACAAAATGCTTTTACTTCTTAACAAAATAATAACAAACCAAACCCACCTATTTTTAGGAACATTGTTTGTTCCCGGATAGATGGGTTGTGTGCCGTTCTTACGATTGTATGAACGGGAAAATAAAAACCATAATATACACCTAATAATAAAAGGATTATAATTATTATGGTAGTGCGTCTGCCTTGTAAGCGCGAGGCCGCGGGTTCGATTCCCGCCCGGGGCGGATTTTATCCTGATGGGATAA
>NW_007494244.1:0-274 GCF_000475195.1 Diaphorina citri
CAAAAAACTGTTGGTATAATGGAATAACTTTGTCTAAGCTGACAGTCTAAATAAAGCACTACTTATACTTATACATATACTCGTGATTTGGTAGTTTTTGATTGGTATTTACCGTACAAAGTACGAAGTTTGGACGCATTCCCGCCTCGATGACTATAACTCGACCCTGAATCTCTTTACTAAACAAATCATACAGGAAACTTTTATCTCCACATCAATTCATAAGATCTGACACAATTGAAAGTTACGAAACTCATTTCTATCGATTTTTTTT
>NW_007494245.1:0-274 GCF_000475195.1 Diaphorina citri
AAACTTTAATTACAATTATTATTATTATTTTAATCATTTGGATTTTGAATTAATAACACAATCCAAATGTAATAAAAATAATTCATGTAAAAATGTAGAGTTCATTAAAAAGCGATGTTTACACGAAAACCTACCTAATCTCCTTAGTACCGTTTGAAGTACAGCAAATGCTATAACAAATCTATGTAGGTACCTATACTTGAACAAGAAAGAAGGGGGAAGAAGTGGAGGAGAAGCAGAAAACAGAAGAAAAGGAAGAGGAGGAGGGGAAAAG
>NW_007494246.1:0-274 GCF_000475195.1 Diaphorina citri
TGAAAGCATAAGATGTGTACACTTGGCATTGCTGCATTTACCATTTATTTTAGCCACTGTGCTTCCCCCCCTCCCCCCCTGGGGAGACTAATACTCAAATGTAATTAAATTACCTAGATCTTCTTCTTCGCCTTTTCCTGTATACAGACTACAGACGCGGTCGGCGTTTTTTGTTAGCCTCTCAATCAGCCCTAATTAGGGTGATTGCTTTGGGCTGACATTTGGTTTTGGCTACAAATTTTATGAGTGGATGCCCTTTGCACTCAACCTTTGC
>NW_007494247.1:0-274 GCF_000475195.1 Diaphorina citri
ATATGTAATTTTATTATTATGATTTCAAAGAATCAGCTAGTGGCTAAATCAAGTGGGTGTTTGCCAAGACGGGTCTCTTTCGGGCAAGATTTGAAGTTTGCCATTTGATCTGTCAAACCTGTCATATATACCTGAGGTCGCGGGGGCCACACTGATGTCTAGAATTCAATTACGACAGACTGACTGCTTTATTTATTTAGCTCCCATGGCGTAGTGGTCACTGCACTCGCCTTGCACGCGGGAGACCCGGGTTCGATTCCCGGCGGGGTCAAGA
>NW_007494248.1:0-274 GCF_000475195.1 Diaphorina citri
TTTGGTTTTTCATGATCTTTGCCTCACCATTGGTAAATAATACTGACATTCCAGCGATTTCCATTCGCTTCACAGATAACAAATTTTTTCTGCTATTTGGAACATATAGAACATTCTTCAATTCACATTTTGTATGCACACCATTCAATTCAAGAGTGGCAAAAATTGTGCCAATTCCAACAGCATTCATGGTTTCAGTGTTTTTAGCAACTTGAATATTGATATTGTTCTTTAGGGGAATATAATTATTAAATATTTCCTTTGAGTTTACAAT
>NW_007494249.1:0-274 GCF_000475195.1 Diaphorina citri
TACACGGAGAGAAAAATTAGTCCTAACACTCTGTAAATGCAAACAGGAAAGAATATGACCTATTGGTAAAGAAAAACTTTACTAATTTAACTTGCCTAATTAGTATAGTCAAATTGATGGTGATAAAAACGATGACGTCATTGTTTTAATACAATACTTGTAACATTTACAAAGTTTATGAACAAAAATGATAAATGTATTCACCCAATTTGTAGAGAAAGAGTACTAATTTATCAAGCCCCTTATTTATAGTTTACAATCATCTTGACTAATT
>NW_007494250.1:0-274 GCF_000475195.1 Diaphorina citri
TTATGGAATATATCGGATATGTTTGAAATTGAATACCCTACGTGCAGAAAATCTATTTTATCCTCGCATTTGAATGACAAAATTCAGCAAATACCTGGAGGTAGATTGATGATAGGGTATGGAAAGGGATGTGTCTGACTGTCTGATGTTGTCTAATATTACTAGATCCTTTGGCAAAACATAAAACGGATGGAGTATTTTTGGCGTAAATGGTTACTTCACGAAAAGGCTAACGGCTAGCAACGAAAGCCCAAGGACTTTTTGGGGACTCAAG
>NW_007494251.1:0-274 GCF_000475195.1 Diaphorina citri
AAAAAAAAACCTATGCCTGTTCATGTTTGTTTGTTGTTTCCTTTTTTTTTCTTTGAACTAGGAAATTGCTCTTACATTTACATAGGTACCTATACCTATACTTGGACAGTTAAAGCAGTACCTAAACCAAGATTAGGAAGATATTGCCCTTGAAACCTGGGTAGTCTAGTCAAGAAATCCAAATAATATTCTACAAACATGATTATTTTATCTAATTAAAATTAGCAAAGAAGACATTGACCCTACCTACGTCCATGACGGCTAATGGATACCT
>NW_007494252.1:0-274 GCF_000475195.1 Diaphorina citri
TTGATAATTAAATATCAAGACAAAGTAGAAAGTAAGAAGACGGATACAGTGAGTAACTTGGAGAAGAAGGAGGCCTGGCTGAAAATAGCCAGAGAATACAATGCCCAGGGAGATCATGAGGAGGTAAGAATTTCATTTCAAGTTGAAAATTCTATTTGCTCTCAGTCAATTTTTCCAATATTAGTTTGACTAGAAAGTGCTAGTGGTTTAAGTAGGTACCTGCTTCTTACCTGGTAAGGAATTTGAAACCCTACCAGGTTTTTCCATAGTGCAA
>NW_007494253.1:0-274 GCF_000475195.1 Diaphorina citri
TCCAAAAACCATTAAACTGCTCTCCCAAATTACCTCTCGCTCTTAGCTCCACCTAACCTACCTCTTCTCGTCCCATTTCATACTCACTTCGCACTCTCACGCTCTCGTTCACTCGAACTCACTCAAAATACGGGAAAACCAGATGGTGTAGGAAAATTAAATAAAACCAAAGGGAAAGAGGGGTAGGAGAAGGAATGGAGGAACAATTGATTATAAAAGGGGAAGAATAGGGGAACAAATGAACAATAATAATGGGTTAGCCCAAACAGGTGGG
>NW_007494254.1:0-274 GCF_000475195.1 Diaphorina citri
GCCCTTCAGATACAATGACATATTGAAATTCGACCCCATGGAACCGAAAGGGTAAGAAGATCTTGATAGATTTCGTAACTTCCTTTAAATACCTACAGACAGATCCGTGTCCAGGATTTTATTGAGGAAGGCCCAACAGTCTAAACCTCTAATCAATGATGTACCTGGGGGGATGCTCCAAATTTTAGGAGTCCAGCCCACAGTAAAGGCCTCCCTCAATAAAATCCTGGACACCTACCTCGGTGGTGTAGTGGTCAAGACGCTCGCCTGGTAA
>NW_007494255.1:0-274 GCF_000475195.1 Diaphorina citri
AAGGCAAAAATTTGGAAATTATTTAGAAGAAAGGCAAAGATTTGGAAATTATTTATGACACAAGATGGACCGAAATAGTAATCATGTTTATAATTGAAAGAAAAGTAGCGCCCGATCTGGAAATCGGAAAACATGAGGGTAATACTTCAGTCTGTTGTTGTAGCTTGAGCTGTAGCCGATTGGCGATGGCCGAATAAAGAAAAGATATCTTTTTTTTTATCTGAAATAGGTACTTGTGCTTATTCTTTAAAAGTGGAGAGAACCCTTTCAACTT
>NW_007494256.1:0-274 GCF_000475195.1 Diaphorina citri
GAGTGAGGGAAGGAAGAAGAGAGAGATAAAGAGGAAGTAGAAATTGAAATAAGATAAGAGAAAGGAAGAAATAGAAGACATGTAGAAAGAAAAGGAGAAAGGGAGGAAGGGAGAGAGGAAAATAGAATAAAGGGTATAGAAAAAAAATGTCACCTCCAGTTTTGTGTCAATGAATTCAAAGCACAAGTTTATCTTCTGCATATTTAATGCTTGCGAAATCTCGCGCCTAAAAACCTCTTTATGCTGTCACAGTTTATAGCGTTTATACGCTCTT
>NW_007494257.1:0-274 GCF_000475195.1 Diaphorina citri
GGACTCTATGTATACAACAAAGAACATCAGTCTTTTGTGGTTCACAAGCAGGTGGGTATTGGAAAGAGGAGCAAAAAAGAATTAAAAAACAAAGTGTTTAAAAAAAGGTATTTAGCTAAATTGAATACCTAACTAAAGCATCAGGTCCACATTTTAAATGAAAATTAAAATCATGGAGGGAAAAAAATTTCAAAGATAATTGAACTTCTAATCTTTTTTCGTTAAAAAATAAAATGCCTTTTATGTAAAATGGAAAAGATGTTTTCCTAATGCC
>NW_007494258.1:0-274 GCF_000475195.1 Diaphorina citri
TAAACAAGGAATAGATAAGAAAATACCTATTGAAAACAATATGATAGCTATAGTACTTACTGCGAAATAACGTATAGCAAGTGGAGAAGTTGAAATATCTGCATTTCACTTTCTAAGTAGACAGGTGACTAATAGAACTGCTTGTGGCTCGGGGTTCTACAGGAAGTCGGAAGGAAAGGTGAACTTTACGGGACCGCTTGTGGCTTGATGTACCTCGTAGAAATTCGGAAGAAGGCTTGCAGGAACACCGCTTGTGGCTTGATGTGTTCCAGAA
>NW_007494259.1:0-274 GCF_000475195.1 Diaphorina citri
TTTTTTCTTTTACAAAATTTTGTATGGGGATGAGAGGAATAAAGTTCATTAAAAAAAGTATGTTTTGTAAATGGTGGATTTTCACAGGCCATTACAATTGTACTACACTGTTATTGTACAACACTACTCTATTACAATAACATGCTACAAAAATGCCCCGGGCCCCGAAAGTGATTAAAAAACTGGTGGTTCAGGGAGTCCCCAATTCAATTAATTTTTGCACGAGGGGCCATTCTCCCTCTCATTCTCTCTCTCTCTCTCTCTCTCTCTCTCT
>NW_007494260.1:0-274 GCF_000475195.1 Diaphorina citri
TTTTTTACTATTATTTTGTTTCAGCAAAATGGGGAAAGTAACAACAAAATATGATAAGTCCAAGTCAGGAACGAAGAATAAGGAGCTAAAGAGCTTTTTTTACAATAAATTTACCCACTGTTGTTATTTCTCCTTCTTCTTCTTCTTCTTCTTCTTCTCTCATGTTCAGATGGGGTTAGGGTTTGTCTAATATTTACAAATACCCACCTAAAAGGTCACCATTTGCACGAAAAGACCTTTTAGGTGATCATAAGTGAAGGGTGTCAACGAATCA
>NW_007494261.1:0-274 GCF_000475195.1 Diaphorina citri
GTAACCACCTTTTAACCAGAATTTTAAAAAGATCTCTCTTTTCTTCCGCTTTAATCTCTTCTGGTAATTGATTGAATATTTTTACTCCAAGGTATCTTATCGTTTTTGTGCCTTTGCTAGAAAAAGGCCTTGGGAGATTAGCATTCCTTTGTCTAAGAGAATAGTTGTGTTCGGTGTATTGTATAAGGTTATCTTTATATTTATGGATGTGGTAACAGATATTTTTATGGAAAAGTTTGTTTATGTTTAGGATTTCCATATCTTTGTAGAGGCG
>NW_007494262.1:0-274 GCF_000475195.1 Diaphorina citri
TACCCCAGCTAGGTATTAGCTACTAATTTTGTCTTAGGGGAGGGGGGTCTCTTCCCTTGTAATATTTTCCCTTTATTTCTTTTCTTTCCTTTGGGGACAGTCTTATTCTC
This sequence comes from Diaphorina citri, assembly GCF_000475195.1. Taxonomy (NCBI): domain Eukaryota; kingdom Metazoa; phylum Arthropoda; class Insecta; order Hemiptera; family Psyllidae; genus Diaphorina; species Diaphorina citri. Next base: position 111 of record NW_007494262.1, read on the forward strand.
AATTAGAGAGAAAGGAACAAATGTAACAGAGAGGGAGAGAAAGAGAGAGGGAGGGAGAGAAATGTCACAAACAACAAAGAAAGTCATACTTTGGAATAAAGGGAAACTTTCAAAGGATAAAGAGAAGAAGAGAGAGAGAGGGAAGGAAGGAAGGAGAGAGAGAG
>NW_007494263.1:0-274 GCF_000475195.1 Diaphorina citri
CCACTTCGAAAGTTATATCATTTTATTATTTATTTTCTTGTTCAGTAATCTGAAATCCAGAATCCAATTTTTTTCTTCTTCAAAAATAAACGATGGTGCTGCTGTCTGCTGTTTTCTGGTGCAGCGGCCATCATGCGCGCGCATTTGAAAAATCGCACACCCACCGGAATCCAAAGAGGCATGAGCACAGATTACTTTAAGGCTATTTTATTTTATGATGCTACATGATGTAAGAAGATGCTCGCATCTTCTTACATCATGCTCACATCAGAGT
>NW_007494264.1:0-274 GCF_000475195.1 Diaphorina citri
GTCCCGAAAACGAAGAGAGAAGGATGACAGGATAGGAGAAAGGCGGCCACTTCGAGAACAAACTTTATTTGCGTAGGATAAAATCCGCCCTCGGGTGGGATCGAACCCGCGACCTAGCGCTTACAAGGCAGACGCGCTACCTCTACGCTAACACTGGGTTGGGTGGGTAGGTACCTAATCCTACACGATGTCGGTTATAAGAACGTTCTCTACAAACCATCACAATTAATGCTAGTTTCACGATTGAACACTAGAGAGCTGCATGTGATGGAGT
>NW_007494265.1:0-274 GCF_000475195.1 Diaphorina citri
AAGCCAGCCGTTCCGAAAGCGAACATTATCCCATCAGAATAAAATCCGCCCCGGGCGGGAATCGAACTCGCGGCCTAGCGCTTACAAAGTAGACGCACTACCAACCAAGCTAACCAGACTGGCTTCATTTTAACTTTAAGCTGTCCACTGTCTATTAAATGGAAAAATAAAGAAGAAACTTGCGAATGAAAAAATCTACTGGTGGATTTCACCAACACAAACAATATGGTTCGTCAGACTAATCGACCGTTAGTGATTATGCGCCATTTTTTCA
>NW_007494266.1:0-274 GCF_000475195.1 Diaphorina citri
TCTATCTGTTTGACAGTACGACCAGTTGTGTTCCCGACAGTACCATCAGTGATTATAAACATTGTTATGAAGGTAAATGGTCTTCCTCTTCTTCTTTCTGGGTTGCTTCTCCCTAATAAAACTACTATTCTATGGCTTCTGTAACTGTAAACTGAACTGTAGACACGGACATCTCTGGCAAATGCCACGGATCTGTAACTGTAAAAACAGTAAAACTAATCATAGCCAGCCTAGTTAGCTTGGAGTGTCCTGCGTCTGCCTTGTAAGCGCTAGG
>NW_007494267.1:0-274 GCF_000475195.1 Diaphorina citri
CGCCCATTTCCTACATTGCAATGTAACACAAGTGTTCCAGTAAACTCTAGACATAACGAATCCAAAACCAATGAATTTCTGCAAATTCCGCAGCTTTCCAAATTTCACCAAATAAAAGACAAATCATTAGAGACTAGAGAGTGATAGTTGAACAAACAAATAAACTAAATGTAGAACAACTATTAGGTACCGTATCTGAAAAAAGAAATTCCAAGAAGTTAAGTGACTTTAGAAAAAGACCCCCTCAAAGATGCAAAAAACAGTAAATAAAATT
>NW_007494268.1:0-274 GCF_000475195.1 Diaphorina citri
AATGGTTGTATTGTGTCTCTTGTTCAGAAGCACTAGAATGGCACCCCGTCACGACCACCCAAACTGGTTCTCATTTCAACCTATCTGTATCTGTGTAGAACCTATATCTTATATTCAACACTCTGCCTAATAACAGCCTAATTACCATCTGATCATTACAGACTTAGTGATGCGTCAAATGAAGATATTACGTAGGCGTTTGTCTCCGTGGAAAATGAAAAATGAGATTGATATTGTATAACCGAAGAAATGTTAATGGAGTATTTGAACTATT
>NW_007494269.1:0-274 GCF_000475195.1 Diaphorina citri
AAGGAATCGAGATCAAGACCGGATTTTTTTGCTTACTTATATCCTGTGTCCTGTCAAACTAGGAAAAGAAGTAAAGTGGTACTCCATACTCCATGAACTTCAATTGATTCTCATGTTAATCCTAGATCAAACCTTCTTACCTATAATTTTCAAAGATCGACATAGAACAAGCACATCACATGATATTCATGCTCGTACATTGCACTGGTTCAACCTGGTAAAAACCGCTAAAATACCATTTTCGGATCTTTTGGGTTCTGTTGTAATTGACTAT
>NW_007494270.1:0-274 GCF_000475195.1 Diaphorina citri
GGAGTACTATGGCGCTCACAACAACACTAAATAAAATCTTCACAAAAATATGTGGCTGAACACTCCCGCCACAATGTCAAACCTATGATTCGTATAAAGCTTAACCTGATTACCAGGGCTGTTTGCCCTTACACTTTAGCCTAGATTGGGCTTTTTGCGTACGAAAACCTATGAAATTCAGCTCCCATGGCATAGTGTGGTCACTGCGCTCGCCTTGCACGCGGGAGACCCGGGTTCGATTCCCGGCGGGGTCAAGAAATTTGTATCATGCAAA
>NW_007494271.1:0-274 GCF_000475195.1 Diaphorina citri
AACAGGACTTTCTGCGCACATCCGGACAGCGTGCTCAGCTTGTATGTGATGAGTATGTCTAGAAGTTTCATCTAAATATTACCTTTGGATATACTTCCTGTTACATTTTTGGGGGTTCCTGATTTGATTTTTGGGAGTATATGATTTATATTTGTTAGTCTATTTACCTTGATAGGCTACGTCTTCTAGAATATTAAACAGGACTTTCTGCGCACATCCGGACAGCGTGCTCAGCTTGTATGTGATGAGTATGTCTAGAAGTTTCATCTAAATA
>NW_007494272.1:0-274 GCF_000475195.1 Diaphorina citri
TTTGTGGATGTGAATTACCTTATCACTTATCACCGGCACCGGTTCTATTTTTAGGTGAATTACCAAATTACCTACCTACTTCTATCACCAACATCTGCTTCGGTCCTCCGTCGGTTGCCTATTTACGAGTCACAATATTTTGGAGACAATGAAACTTCCAATTTCAAACCAAGTCATATCCCCAAAACCGTAACAGTCTTTCCCAAGTGTTCTTAGCTGCCGAGCTGATTGCAATACACATTGAACATTTGAGATGTGCTAGCAATGTCGTTCC
>NW_007494273.1:0-274 GCF_000475195.1 Diaphorina citri
AGAGAAGAGAAGAGAAGAGAAGAGAAGAGAAGAGAAGAGAAGAGAAGAGAAGAGAAGAGAAGAGAAGAGAAGAGAAGACAAGAGAAGAGAAGACAAGAGAAGAGAAGACAAGAGAGAGGAAGGTAGAAGAGAGAGAACGGAATAGAATAGAAATTAGAATAGAATAGAATTGAAGTGTTCCGCCACAGAATGCTTGTGGGTATTGCTCCACTCTTAAAATCTCACCTGCAGTTCTGTAATCTTCATTGGGTTGTACAGCTTGGTTGCGTTTCGT
>NW_007494274.1:0-274 GCF_000475195.1 Diaphorina citri
TGTCAGAGCAAAGAAATTGGCTTGCAAACTGTCCCATTTTTTCGCACTGCAGTGTACATTTTTATTGGATTTTAAGAAACTCCGGAGCTTTTGATTTGAAAGGATTTTCGGCTTTGTCGGTCGTTCTAAATATTTATTGTCATTTAATGGGGTATTCTAGAAAGTGGAACTTTTGTGTTTCATGTTTTCTTTGAGAACTGAGGAGAGCTTTTTGATGTTTGTTGTTTTCGCTTTTGGGTTGGTGACAATTTGAAAATGGGGTTAACCCCAAAAG
>NW_007494275.1:0-274 GCF_000475195.1 Diaphorina citri
TTTCTCATACGCCATCACTCTCTGCTCTTTTTCTTTTTACTTTCTTTTTCTTCTTCCTCTTCTTCTACGTCTCCTTTCTCTCCTCTGTCCCATCCTTCTTCTTTCTTCCTCTTCCTCTTCCTCTTCTCCTTCTTTCACTTCTCCTGCTCTTCATTCTCCTCATCTTTCTCTTCCAACTCCACCTCTAACACCACCACCATCTTCTTCTTCTCCTCCTCCACCACCACCACCACCACTATCACACCTCCTCCTTCTTCTCTATCCCTCTTCCTCT
>NW_007494276.1:0-274 GCF_000475195.1 Diaphorina citri
CTATGTTTGGCGTCAAGAGCCATAATAAAGATCAAAAATAGATATCCGCCTTCTCTTCGGCCTCTATTTCTCGATATTCTTCATTCTCTATCAATCCCTTTGTTCTCTTTTCTGTCTCCCTTTTCCCTTCCTTCTCCATATTTCTTTTTCTACTCTATATGCCAATTATCCCATTTTTTCCTCCTCCTCTTCCTCTATTATTTTGGTATAGTGTAGGTGTAAATGGCACCTATGTTGAAGGTATTGTTGACATTGGATGGGTGTACCCTGTACC
>NW_007494277.1:0-274 GCF_000475195.1 Diaphorina citri
ACTTTTTTTCGTCTCTTGTGTGGAAGATTTATGGACCAGATGCCCCCCCCTTGTCCTCCCCAATCAACCACCCCTTGTCCTCCCCTCCTCCACCGCCCTAACATATTGTTAAATTGTGAATGGATAGAAGGAGGGAAAGAGGGGGAGGGAGATTAATGGGTGGAGAAGACAGAGTCTACAAAGTGGGGCGATTGTACAATAGTGGGAAGTACAAATCAAGTAGAAAGTAGGTATGTAGATGCGGAGATTGGGAGCATGAAAGTAAGTATAAAAG
>NW_007494278.1:0-274 GCF_000475195.1 Diaphorina citri
AAGAGGAAGAAGAGGAGGATGATGATGATGACGATGAAGAGGAAGAATCAGAAGAAGAGGAGGAGGAAGAAGAAGGAGGAGAACAAGAGGTAAAAGAAGAAGCTACTGCAAGTAAAATGGAAGAGGACAAACCTGTTGACAATGTACAAGTACCCAAACCTGTAGACATTGTGCAGCCTGTAGACATTGTACAAGAACCTGAAGTGCCCAATCTTGAGACTGTTGAACCCATCATTGCCGAAACTGAAACTCAGACTGATCCGTAAGTAAATTT
>NW_007494279.1:0-274 GCF_000475195.1 Diaphorina citri
ATATAAATGCGCATAGCGACCGGTGTCAGCATGGTAGGTAAACATTGGATGTTAGGATTATTGAGATATTGGGAAAAAGGAAAAATCCTACAATGCTGCAGTGAGCACCAAAGTTGTGATATAATAACACAAGGAGACTGCATTTACATTTACATTTTTACATAACTTACGTCCAATCCTCATGTACCTAGATATGTTATACTTACAATAACTAGAATAGAATACATATATGTAGAATATTCCTCTTTTACTGCCGGATGAAAAAAAAAAAAAA
>NW_007494280.1:0-274 GCF_000475195.1 Diaphorina citri
CTAGAGCTAGAGACCATCACCCCGGTGTATAGCAGATACAAAAAGACATCTTTTTTTTATTCTGCTATCGCCATTCGGGGAAAGCTAAAGCCGCTACAACAACAACATACCACTAACTATTGTTTATCAGTTCTTACTTACAGCCCAACAGTCTAATTTATGAAAATTTTCGGAAATTGTTCCAGTCAAACCTTTCATTTTAGGATTGGACAATAGACGCAAACAGATTGAGTCTGGGTGGAATTTTTTTACTCAGGAAAAAGGAAACATGGGG
>NW_007494281.1:0-274 GCF_000475195.1 Diaphorina citri
AAACTAAACAACTCCATGCTGAAATCAATGGCTATCAACATTCTGGTAAGTGATGACTATTTGAAATGAATATATGAAGAGATTTCCAACTGTTGCTCACTAGTAGTAAAACGCTTGAGAGTAGTACCTACATAACAACAACCAGATAACCACGAAAGAGACTACGGGACCAGGAGGGTAGTGGACCTGCCTGCCTTCTTGGCCCTATCCTCTTTCTTATGTTCATCAATGATGTATCACTTTGTTTATCTAAACATGATGTCCGTTTCCTTCT
>NW_007494282.1:0-274 GCF_000475195.1 Diaphorina citri
TCCGTCACAGGAATTGTTGCATTCAGCGTTCCATAGCTGGCTTGTAATGTCCTCTACATTTGGTGTCTAAACACCTCATTACCTCAACAGTGTTATAGAGTGACTTTAAACCTCTGTCAAAAAGATAGAACTGGATGACACCTCTGTTGCTATTCGCCTCATGGGAAATGTAATTGACCAACATTTAGGTAGATAAGTATATTTATGTAGTAGATAGATAGTAATATACATGGAATACGTGATGTCATGACTGTTAGGAGTTCTGACTTTGTGA
>NW_007494283.1:0-274 GCF_000475195.1 Diaphorina citri
AAAGTTCACGATTTACCGGTATTTTTTAAATCGATTTATCTCGGGATCCAGAAGTCGTAGAAGAAAAAGAAAAATTCCATTGGTCCTCAATTTTCCTGCTCTGTGACTTTGAAACATCACCCAAGTAAGCGCAACTGATCTATTGAGCCGAGTATTTTTTTCTCTGCGAGAGTCGATATGGGTTAGGAGAGAGAGAGAGAGAAAGAGTGAGTGAGAGAGAGAGAGTGAGAAGGAGGATCTCATGTAAAGAGATAAAGAAACATAAATTTACATT
>NW_007494284.1:0-274 GCF_000475195.1 Diaphorina citri
ATAGACTACTGGGAGAGTGAGAGAGAGAGATATGTAGATAGAGAGGGAGAGAGTGAGTTAGTGAATAAGAGAGAGAGGAAGTGTGTGAGTGAGAGTTAGATTGAGAGAGAGCGAGAGAGAGAGAAAGTGTGAGAGAGTGAGTGAATGAGTAAGTGAGTGAGTGAGAGCGAGTGAATGAGTGAGTAAGAGAGCGAGAGAAAGCGTGAGTGAGAGAGAGAGAGCCCCATTTTTTTATTTTCGAGATCGAGACCCGACGATATTTTCAATTAGTAAG
>NW_007494285.1:0-274 GCF_000475195.1 Diaphorina citri
TAACAAACTGGTGAGAGGGACACTTTGGAATGCTAAAGAGCGCGAAACACAAACAGAACATGAAATTTGAGCTTTTTTGGGGTCTTTTAAATTTCGGTAGTTCTGGCGTCTCCACTAATGCAGTGACTGCTATGTATATGCAAATTGTAACCCTGAGCTAATATGTAACAATGATCAAGGAAGAACATTTATATTACGTACATGATTGTGTTCTTCCTAAAACATCATTTTAGAGCTGCTCACTTTTTTTTTTTTTTTTTTTTTTTTTTTTTTT
>NW_007494286.1:0-274 GCF_000475195.1 Diaphorina citri
CTCTCAAGATCCCGAGAAAAGTGCCAACGATTTCCACTATCTTGTTTTGACGCGAAAAGCACATTACTAGAATTCTGCTCTTCACGTGAATATATTCATTGGAACAACTGTTCTTTTCTCTTTAGATAGAAATGATATACAAAGCTTTTTGTCTGCCAGGCAAAAGTTCTACATCAGTAAGAGAAATGCTCTGCAGGAGAGAGAGAGAGAGAGAGAGAGAGAGAGGAGCTATTGTGTTGGTGAAACTTTCAAGGAAAAGCACTTAGATTTTAAC
>NW_007494287.1:0-274 GCF_000475195.1 Diaphorina citri
ATTAATTTATTTTCATTATTTAATGAATAACAGATATACCTATAAAGGTGTTTTTCCCAAGTCAATACTGACCTGAGGACAAAAGGAATTGAAAATGAAAGGTGAAATCTTGGTCCAAATCTTACCTTTCTCATACTTTGCTGCTAGCGCCTTCAAGCTGGACACCATGCGGGTTCGATGCCCGGCATTCTTCACTCCCATCTCCTTCACATCCACCTCCGTGAAGTGAAGGATTTCCTCCACTCCTCCATAGTCCTGGAAGAGACTGGTATAC
>NW_007494288.1:0-274 GCF_000475195.1 Diaphorina citri
TCGGATTCTCGATATATCGAAGTTTAAAAACATCGATGTATCGAACATCGATGTTTTCGTCTCGATGTCCCAACCCTAACTTCAAATGTCAACTTACAGGGGACATCAATGACAGAATGACACATACAGGGTGTTCACAGGTATTGAGCTGCTGAATGAATGAAGAACGTACGTGTTGCTTATCGTTCGTGATTTTCTCTAGGGTTGGGACATCGACATCGATGTTTTGAAAACATCGATACATCGGAACAAAAACATCGATGTCAACATCGAT
>NW_007494289.1:0-274 GCF_000475195.1 Diaphorina citri
CTACTACCATTTATGAACGTGAACTATTTACAAGCAACAGGCAAGTAGCTAGTAATTAGGTACAGGTAAAAATAACTATACCTACCTATTAGCCTATTACACAAAAATAATACTAAGAGGCTTGTTACCATCAGATTCCATCTTTTACATAAGCGTTTTCAGTGGGTTGGTAGGTCAAGATAAAGATACTCAAGATGTATGCATCATTTTGAAGAGAGTCATTGGTATTGAAATTGTAATAGTTTTACAAACATAATGATGATATAATAAGTAA
>NW_007494290.1:0-274 GCF_000475195.1 Diaphorina citri
GGTAACACTAACCAACACTATTGAATTTGAGTGAGTTCAGCATCAAAATTTTCATGGGAAATGAAATATGTACTCGTATATCACTAAAATGCAGCATTTGTACTCATGATTCAATTTCAAAGTCCAGATTGGGACTATATTATTTTGTTAAATCAAGTAAAATTTCGACCTGAACTTGTACTAAAATTTGTGGTCTCCAAGTTCGTCAGGCAATTGTCAACTTTTTTCTCGGTCGAGCGAAAAGTCCGGATTCAAATTCAAACATTTTCTTTCA
>NW_007494291.1:0-274 GCF_000475195.1 Diaphorina citri
CCAAGAGGTTGAATTCTAGAACAGGTAAAGATGGTATCTATTTTTAGTACTCGCATCGGGTACTTATTATGCAATTTGCAATTTGGTATGTTTGTGATGATTCATTATCATTACCTATCTGGATTTAGTAGACATCGTACACCTAATAGTGTTGTTCTAATTTCAGTTTTTTAGTAATTAATTATTTTATTTAGATCAATGTTATCTACATATACTGCCAAAATGAGACTGAAAAGTCCCTTTCCCTTTACTTGAGCAGTCCAAACAAAGTCTT
>NW_007494292.1:0-274 GCF_000475195.1 Diaphorina citri
TTTCAGACAAAGATCGAACCATCACTCACAAGAAGTACATAGGAATCACAATGCTCACACTGAATGAAAAACTGATAGAACAATTGAGACGGGATCGACATATTCCTTATGATCTCACCCATGGCGTACTCATTTGGAGAGTCATGTACAATTCACCTGCCTATTTGTAAGTTAATAGTGCTATAGGACGAAAGAGTACCTATACCCCAGCAGTAGGCTACTTTGACAGTTGCGTTTTTCCAAACAATTTTGAGTATAAAATTCCGTACCTCGG
>NW_007494293.1:0-274 GCF_000475195.1 Diaphorina citri
TTCTCTCTCCCTAATGGAATGTCGTAAATTTTCGACTGTTTGATACCTTGATAGTGATCTTATATCTCTCAAAGGCTAGATAGAAAATTTTTTGGGCCTTTTTTAGTACAAGGTATGACAAGAAAATAAATACCTATGGTAGCTAATTAATAAAGAAATTGAAAAGAAATATGTCTGGATGGGTGATCGTCACAGAGAAGGAAGACAGGGCAGGAGAAAGCCAGCCGTTCCGAGATACTTATCTGTTTAGGATAAAATCCGCCTTGGGTGAGAA
>NW_007494294.1:0-274 GCF_000475195.1 Diaphorina citri
TTACCGGGTAAGGTGTCTCTTTGTCTGCGCCATAACATAAAGGTGACCGCAGAGTTTACTTTGCCAGGGGCAAATGGTGAAGAATGGACGAGACCATTGTAAAACTTTTCCCTTTTTTACTCTTTTTATTACTATGATTATTAGTATAGTAGGTACCTGCCTATTATTATTTTGTACTGTTATTTTACCGCCACTCTTTATCGCCCCCACACAGGACAAGTTCCCATTATTAAATTACGGACTGTAAATTTCACTGGAAAGCAAACATCGGCAA
>NW_007494295.1:0-274 GCF_000475195.1 Diaphorina citri
TCTGGCCTTTGGAAACGCAGACATACTACAAGATGGACAATATGGACATGCTACGAAACGTATTTAAAGAGTCAAAGTAACGAAACTGTAGGTCGATTAGGTACTACTCCCTTCAAAAGTCAATTTTCTTTCTGTGTTCGTGAGAGAGAGAGAGCCAAAAGCAAATCTAGAGCAAAAACGTTCTCTACAACTGATGTTTTTCTCCACCTGTCATGGGATACGATTGTCCGATACGATTCGAAACACCCTGTATACATGTTTTACATCAGCGGGT
>NW_007494296.1:0-274 GCF_000475195.1 Diaphorina citri
ATGTAGTAATGTGCATGGTGATGGAAATTAGTGCCCTACACGCCTTACAGTTGACTTTAGACCACGCTACGCCACTGAGTCTAGTCTTTCCCTGTTCATAACTACCACCTTGAATACATTCCAAGTTTGACATACAAGTTCAAATTCAACATGCGTACTTGTTCTAAAGAGCACTAACTCGGAATAATGCGTTTTTTGTGATTCAGTTACCAATAGATAGAACTCTTCTGTAGAAACCTATGCATCTAAAAAGCATCATAATAGCGAAGGTTGA
>NW_007494297.1:0-274 GCF_000475195.1 Diaphorina citri
TTATTATTATATTTTTTTTTTTTTTTAATTTACGGGATATAGATCCCATTTTACAACATTAATATTACCTACACTAGAATACTAAGACATAAAAAATCCCTGATTTATCCCTGAATAGCGAAACTTTGGTCCTGAATAACGGCTGAACCGTACATCTCTGGAAACACGACCCAGGAACACTCATGATCGAATCTCTAGAAATCAACTCTATTTATATCTACCTCTTGTTGAAGAAACAACATGATGTCGTAATTTTCATATCCTGGCGGATCTT
>NW_007494298.1:0-274 GCF_000475195.1 Diaphorina citri
ACCAGAGATTAGTAGAGGAAATAATCACGCCTTTTGTAAATTGCACTACAAATTGTCGGCGAAGTGTGTATTGTATTGTTGATGTCGATGGGTATTATATTTATTGTCGAGGAAAAATGGATTGTCAATATGTCACTAGACTCACTAGGAAGTATGAAGTAAGTGATAATACCTGATGTTGTATTCAAAGAGAATTAGTTACTTGTATACTTATGCTTGCTGTGAGTGTGATGCTGAATCAAGGTTGCTATCTAGTATCGAGTATTCAAGCTGC
>NW_007494299.1:0-274 GCF_000475195.1 Diaphorina citri
AAAAACAATACTTTCATTACTAGTATAGCTCCGCTATAGCTATAACTGTACTAATAGAAAGTAATAATGCTATCACGAATTCACGACAGCTATCAATCTCAATGGTGTAGTGGTTAGTACGGTAGAATTTAGATCTAGAGATTGATCATTTAGCATAAATTTAGTAGTATATATGTATTAATCGAGGAACGACATTATTTGTGTTAAAAAATTGAAATTCCTTTCTATCACGATAGCTAACCAAATTTGGTAGTCGAAATCCTTTTGCTATAAG
>NW_007494300.1:0-274 GCF_000475195.1 Diaphorina citri
GAGAACCCTTTGAAGAACTGCCAGCTAGCTAGGCTGGTTAGGGTTAGCTGTTCTCCTCCCTGTTTATAGTCCCACAGCACGACGCTAGTCTACTCTCTGTTTAACGTCCCCTAGCCAGACTAAAGAGGTAATAATGATAAATAAGGTTTTATTCAATTTCTACAAAACAAAAGATCTTTATGCTCCTCTATAAGTACCTACATATCTGTACTTTTCAGGAGCACTTTTTGTTTCTTATATCATCTCATGATCTGTTTTTTTTTTTTTTTTTTTT
>NW_007494301.1:0-274 GCF_000475195.1 Diaphorina citri
TTTTTTTTTTTTTTTTTTTTTTTTTTTTTTTTACTTTACAGTATGGTTTTTCTAGGTGTTTTATTACCACTGTGATTATGGCTCCATGTCTTTACTTTTTTGTTTGTGATGTGATGAGAAAAATACCTAATAACATTAAGATATAAATGGTATAGATTTGTCAGCCCAGAATCTTGACAAATATCAGGGTAATATATTTTACTTTGAGAAGGCTCAGATCTTTTAACAAACTAAACTTAATGAAATGTAATAGAATTTGATACATGATAATATT
>NW_007494302.1:0-274 GCF_000475195.1 Diaphorina citri
AAGAAGAAGAAAAGGAAGAAGAAGAGGAAGAAGAAGAGGAAGAAGAAGAAAGAAGAAGTAGGGAGAAGTAAAGTTGTTGCTTATCTTGCCGTATCAATCTTGATAGCTTGTCACGGGGACTGAGAGATTCAATTCAAATCCTGAACGCAAAAAAAGTCTGGTGACAACATCACACGACTTTCTATCTACATACCTACAAAACAAAACGATGCCTAATAAAAAATTAATAGTAATAATGATCGAGATATGTAGCTAACAAGCAGGGTCCGTCCCT
>NW_007494303.1:0-274 GCF_000475195.1 Diaphorina citri
GAAAGTCGTGTGATGTTCACACCAGATTTTTCTTTTAGTCGTTAAATAGAAGAGTTTTTAGAATAAGAAATTGTCTAAGGGTGTATCTCATTGAATAAAATTATCTAAGTGATAAATTGATGATAAATACCTAATTGAAGTAACTTTAGATTGGGCACACCTAGTCTTTAGAAGAAGTTGAATAGGGTACCTAGATTTTTTGAAACCCAGAAATAGTTGAGTACCTAGATTTTTTACAGTTAAATTTTGTGTTTTTTTCCCCCCAATGAAGTTC
>NW_007494304.1:0-274 GCF_000475195.1 Diaphorina citri
TAATATTGCATTGCAGCATAATATGAAAGAGGTATCTTGTTGGTTACTGATTGTAGGCATAAGTAGGACTGAAAAGTCCTTTTAAACAAGCCACTCTTTGGACTGCAGGGCTCAGTTTCCTTTGTTACAGGTACCTAAACTGACATTTTCTCATAGCCCAGTGCTTGTAAAAAAAGTAAAAAACCCCTGGGTAAGTACATACTTACTTCCTGGTTGTATCTTCTCTTGATCTATTCCTTCTCGTACATATTTCTGTATTTCCTCTGGAAAAAAA
>NW_007494305.1:0-274 GCF_000475195.1 Diaphorina citri
GAAGACTTGGAGGCAGCTCAGATGTAAGCTTCTTGACATAATCTATTTTTATTATTTTTTCCCCTCAGCATATCAGATGCAGCCCCTTAAGACTGTGTTTTACGAATTTGGAGTTGCATTCTATTCTGGTTGGAACTGGGTACCAAGTATACCTAGATTGATCTCAATTCTTATTTGGTAAACCATGCTAAGAAAGGTTATGCCTTGCCTTTTTGTTGGAATTTCAAACATTTCCTCAATGTTATTGTCTTCACAAGATTGAATTAAAAAAAAA
>NW_007494306.1:0-274 GCF_000475195.1 Diaphorina citri
ACTTTAAGGTGTGAGGAGGCAGGTACCTTATTGCCGAATGGGGGGTAAAAATCCCTCACTAAAAACCTCAGCATTTTTACATCTATTCTGATTGATGAGAATGAGTCCACTCATTAGTTAATCTCAATATGAAGCTACAATATTGTGTTACAGGCTGTACAATGGAGGAGTTGCAAATGGGTAAAAATTATAAATAAAATGGTCGATTCCTATGTAAAAAGTTGGGAAAAATCCAAATCTGAGCTCAAAACTCCGAAAAAACAACTGTAAAAGG
>NW_007494307.1:0-274 GCF_000475195.1 Diaphorina citri
CAATAGAACTCCTGTAGGATTATTATCTGGGGTAGGGGGGTGATAATTAGGAATGTTAAAATCACCCAGAAAGATGATATGATTGTGGAGAAGCTCGTCATTTTGACATAAAGTTTCGGCAAAGTCTTCCATTGTCTCTGGTTTCACAGGAGGGGGAAAATAGCACAAACATAGAAGAATGTCCTGACTGTGAAAGCTGCATTTTACCCACATGGATTCTAGGTGGGGTGTACATTCATTTAGTGAAGGTTGGGGTATTGCCTGTAGGTTGTTT
>NW_007494308.1:0-274 GCF_000475195.1 Diaphorina citri
GATAGAAAAGTTGACGGATAAAGTTGACTTCGGTAGATTGACTGATTGACTAACCTGTTGGGGTAATCCAAACAATGTGTTCGGAAATCGACTAAGTCACACTTAAGCGTCAACGTGATATGACATCATGAAATAGCGTCAAAAATGGACAAACGAACTTATTTCACTGAGAATAGGTTAGAATCCGTTCTAATTACGCGCTTTCGACCAAAAATTGACCTGAAAATATCACAATTCTTGCTTGAAAACGGTCACAAATCTAGCTTGAAAACGG
>NW_007494309.1:0-274 GCF_000475195.1 Diaphorina citri
CATCTAATGAGGAAAAGAAGAGAGATGGAGAGCCCATAATAAACAGCCCGAACTAAGAAAGGGAGAGTGAGAGGGAGGGAGGGTGAGAGAAAGAAGAAAAGAGGCAGAGAGAGAAGGAAGTAGAAAGAAGAGGGAGGGAGAGAGAAATAAGGAAAGAGGGAGGGAGAGAGAAAGAAGGAAAGATGGAGAAAGAGGAGGGAGGGAGAGAGAAATTATGCAAAATAGAACAGCGAACACGGTGTCAATGTATGTAATTAGAGACCAAGAAGGGAGG
>NW_007494310.1:0-274 GCF_000475195.1 Diaphorina citri
AACAATGGGCCCAGAGAGCCTTAAAATAATATCCAGGGATTTCATTTCTAACACACAAACAAATGGATATTATCTTGGTGATAGGACTGAAAATAATGCGAGTATGGTTATATCCAAGTCACAAAAGATCTTATCAGGTTGAAGTAACATGGAGCTTATTAATAGCCAATGTGATGGCTTTGTTTACAACAATAGAGGTACAACTTACTCTAATAACTGCGCCTGTCTTGTATCTTGTATAGGTATCACCGTATGCACTTGCTTCACTCGTCGA
>NW_007494311.1:0-274 GCF_000475195.1 Diaphorina citri
CGTTTGTTCAAATTAATGAAGAAGAATTCTTCCACTTGCTCTCCTGGTGAACTTTGAAAGTAAAACAGTTTTTTTTTTCTTCTTTTTTTAAATAAAACTCTCCCTTAAAGAAGTTTTTGGGAAGAAAAGAATTTGCGCTAGAATTTTCGAGGAAAGATAAATACTAAATGGAAAGTATTAGAAGAAGCATGGAAAGTATTAGAAAGTAGGTAGGTATTAGAAAGTACAAATTACTTCTGTTTATATCCGGCGGGCTATTTGTATTGTATGACGA
>NW_007494312.1:0-274 GCF_000475195.1 Diaphorina citri
AAATTTGGACCGATTGCAATACTTTCATTACTAGTATAGCTCCGCTATACTGTAGTAATAGAAAGTAAAAATAAAATGGACATTTAGGTATTTGCATAAATATTCTGCGTTAGCCCATTACCCTCGCTTAATTTTAATAATTAGGACGTTTCTGAGCATGTTTAATCCTTTCATTCTAAATGTATTCCTTGATTTTCTTGAATCACAATGTTCCTTTGCTATCCTGATTTTCCTGTTATTTTCCGCCAGGAGTTTTATCATTAGGCTTTTTTTA
>NW_007494313.1:0-274 GCF_000475195.1 Diaphorina citri
GATGGAGGGAACTGTAACTGCTAAGGTCTTATCGTCCCGAAATCGAAGAGAGAAGGAAGACAGGATAGGAAAAAGCCGGCCGTTCAGAGAACGAGCATTATCCCATCAAGATAAAATCCACCCCGGGCGGGAATCGAAAAACTCTCTGCTTTACCACAAAGATATTACATGATTTGTTTTGATCTAAATTTCTAAATAACGACTCATTTGTGGTGAAGCAAAGGAGGCACTTAGTAATGCTGTGATATCCACAAAAATTGTGAAAATTCTCTGC
>NW_007494314.1:0-274 GCF_000475195.1 Diaphorina citri
TACCTGTGTGACATATCATTTCACAATGTTTTTCCTTCATAAATCATGTGGTAACATCAGATTTAGGATTGAGACCATAAATTAATTATAAAACGGAAGTACCTAGTGCATAAAGATGCAGAAAAAAACACCTAGATATATGTTTTCATTTCTTGGAAAATAATAATTTCTGCTGTTCTGTTCTTAAATTTAATTTGTGCGCTCATAAACAAGAAAAAGCTTTTATTGAAGTTTATAATGTTTCTTTTACTCTTTATTATTTAACTTTTTAAAA
>NW_007494315.1:0-274 GCF_000475195.1 Diaphorina citri
GTGCTTTGCAGCCCCCCGGACTACGTGTCAAAACGTACTACCTTTGAGATATTGGGCTTGGCTAAGGATATTTGCTCCTTATACCTATGTATTTTGGGAACCATCAGGCCTATGGGAATTCCGCAGGGGGCTTTATGCTGAGTTCTACAATATTGATTGAACCTCTAGTTGCCAACCTAGTTAGCTTGGTTGGTAGCGCTAGGCCGCGGGTTCAATTCCCGCCAGGGGCGGATTTTATCCTGAACAGATAATGTTCATTCTCGAAACGGCTGGG
>NW_007494316.1:0-274 GCF_000475195.1 Diaphorina citri
ACAGTTCCCTCTGCCAAACCTCTTAAACCCCCCGAATGCTACTGATGAAATATTGTGTTTAACGTAGAAGTCTTGCTAATTTGCTATCGACCTACGCGTCGCGACGTGATATGGTATTGGTAGACTACTGACAGGTTCCCTCACTCGACCAATGAGATGATAGATCTCCTGTTTACTCGTAAACTGATTTACGTTTTCTAAAAGTGTCTGTGGAATGCAGGATAAAAGGTCTCTGGAGGACATTGACAAAGTGGACAATACTGAGAAACCCTGG
>NW_007494317.1:0-274 GCF_000475195.1 Diaphorina citri
CACGAACTCTTTCCGCCGGTCTTCGTCAGCTACCAGCGGGGAAAACCGGGTGGAGCCTTCGTTCCAGCCGCCTATCGCGAGCATAGTCTTGAGGTTTTTGTTGTAGGTCTTGAGGCCGGTGAATTTGGCGTAGCCACCTGGGGAGAAGACGGAAAGGGTTAGTTACAGGGGCTTGTGATATGCATGGTTGAGATTACTTCTTCCTTTGAGATGCTGTACACTTAGGCAAAGGGTGGCATAGCCAGCGGTGATAGCACGTTGAATACACCAGTTC
>NW_007494318.1:0-274 GCF_000475195.1 Diaphorina citri
TTGAGGAGTCCCCACTGGAAAAACGCAACGAGTTTTGGGTGTGAGTTGATGTTTGAGAAAAAAGGAAAGAGGAAGGGGGAAAACAAGATGAAGAAGAAATAGGAGGAGGAGGAGGAGGAGGAGAGGAAGAAGGAAGAAAACAAGGGTGTGTAGGAGAGAGAGAGAGAGAGAGAGAGAGAGAGAGGAGTTTATTTTGTATAAAAGGAAATGATGTGTTTCACAGTAAATTATTTTCCCTCTCTCTCTTTCTCTCCTTCTTATTCACCTCCTCCTC
>NW_007494319.1:0-274 GCF_000475195.1 Diaphorina citri
CATATTAGCCGTTGGTAAAATCTCATTTTTTATTTCCTGCTAAGGTAAAAAATTAAAAAAAAAGAAGAAAAAAAAAAAACAACGGATGAAATTCAGTTTTTGCCAGATTAGTGCATGATCCAGAAGTTGTTTGGTTCGAATGACTGTCAAATCAAGACTAATGTCAACATCAACTTGAATTTTCGTCTAGATGCCCAAAAAAGAATGGCCTATTATCCAGTGGTGCATTCAAATTTGTAGTAGTTGCTCTTCTTCTTCCATTTTTACCAGACTT
>NW_007494320.1:0-274 GCF_000475195.1 Diaphorina citri
TTCTTCTCCTTCTCCTTCTCCTTCTTCTTCTCCTTCTCCCTCTCCTTATTCTTCTTCTCCTTATTCTTCTTCTTCTTATTCTTCTTCTTCTTCTTCTTCTTCTCCTTCTCCTTCTTCTTCTCCTTCTCCCTCTCCTTCTTCTTCTTCTCCTTCTTCTTCTTCTTCTCCTTCTTCTTCTCCTTCTCCTTCTTCTTCTCCTTCTCCTTCTTCTTCTCCTTCTTCTTCTCCTTCTTCTTCTCCTTCTCCTCCTTCTTCTTCTTTTATTACCTATTCA
>NW_007494321.1:0-274 GCF_000475195.1 Diaphorina citri
TAGAAAAATAAATGTGGGCAGGTGGGCCAATAAATGGTACGTTTTTTATGTGGGCGAATAAATGGTACACTTACCCTATTCGTATAGCTACTTTCCTTTATATAAGTTGAAATCTAGCCCTTAAGTCAATTCTACACAAATTAAGAATGAGGTTTGATTTGCAAGAATTGTAATAACGGAGGTTTTATCATCCCAAAATCATAGAGAGAAGAAGGACAGGATAGGAGGAAGCCAACCGTTCCGATGAAGAACCTTATCTGCATAGAATAAATTT
>NW_007494322.1:0-274 GCF_000475195.1 Diaphorina citri
GGGGGGGCTAAATACGGCCTTACCCAGGTTTCAGAATTTAAGATAAAGCCCAACTGCCCTTGAGAGCCAAATTCGATAGAAAGCCAAAATGCCTGCTCATCATCCCTGTTATTACCAGAGACCACTATTATTTCGGGGGAAGCGGGGGACACAAAGAGTAAACATTGGGAAAAGACACAAGAAAACTTTTCACTTAAAAAAAGAAGTCGAAAATGAAACTTCCCAATGAATATTTATAGGGGCCATCAACATTTCTTTACTTTTAGACTCTTTC
>NW_007494323.1:0-274 GCF_000475195.1 Diaphorina citri
CTCTCTCTGTCTGCAATTTAACCCTTTCACCCCGGCTTACTTTAGGACTAGGTAGAATCTTTCATTTTTTTCTTTCATTTTTTTTTTCATCAGGTATTGTTATTTGGGCTATTATAAGTAAGACCTCTACAAAGTTTCATGTCCTCCTAGGACTACTGAACAAAAATCGACCTGGAGACAAAACCAGACAAGTTAGCCAAGTGAATTTTACTGACGTCTAAGATCACAAAAGAAATGTTTGAAAAACATGGAGAACGGAATTTTTTCGATAGGT
>NW_007494324.1:0-274 GCF_000475195.1 Diaphorina citri
GGAAAAAAAAAATCGTGGAGTAGGTAAGTCGAGTTGAAACTTAAAACTCACAACTTACGTTCAACTAGGTACTTTTGTGTAGGTATTTAGAATTTCAAAGTTACCGCTCTCTTACCTACACTGTGATCAGTTTTTGTGTTCTTTTCTTTTGAGGGAAAATAATGCTTTTTTGATCTTATCTGAGAACCGTCTACCTACTTCTTTTGCTGCACCTTTTCCCAATTTTCTGACCCGGGGGTAAAGGGACTTTGCAGTCCTATCCCAGGATACTTAC
>NW_007494325.1:0-274 GCF_000475195.1 Diaphorina citri
GTCCAAAAATTAAGGTGGGGGGGGGGACTTTATGAATGCATTGTATGTACGAGATCGACTTGTATTCTAAGATCGACAAATCCATTGTACACATACCTTGAGTGAGTTAAGTGCGATGATTCCAGTGATGACGTCCGGACACACATAGCTACTTCCATCCTTACAGTCGTGGAAATGAGTAAGCACATGATCTCCGGCTATCAATAGGTCACTCCCACTTACATGCCTGAGGAAGTAAGGAAGCATTGGGTTTTGTTAGAATTTAACTTGGTGT
>NW_007494326.1:0-274 GCF_000475195.1 Diaphorina citri
ATCCCCATCAAAAGGTGGAATATTCACAACGGGTAACCTTGGCCGGTCAGGTTGACGAGCCACAGGTTCCGGACCCTGAGTGGGCACTGAAGCTGCAGGTTCAAGGGTTGCAGCCACAGCTCTACAATCATAAAATGCAGACTCAAATTGGTTGGCTGAAGTCAAAACATCACTCAATTGGTTTGCAGAATCAAGGAGGCTGTTTACTTCCAATATTCTGGTGGTGACATAATCAAAGTCAGAATAGGTCTTCTCTAAATTCAACAGCCTGGCT
>NW_007494327.1:0-274 GCF_000475195.1 Diaphorina citri
GGATAAGGGAGGGGAGAAGGGAGGGTGGAGGAGGAGGAAGAAGAGGGCAAGGGGCGGAGTGGGGGAATGAGGTAGAAGGAGGGAAGTATTAACGGGAAAGTCTGTGGTGTATAGGGTAGTTCCCTAAGACGGCCTATCGACAGAGGACATTATTAAGAGTACGAGTATGTAGGTATGTTTTTACTTTATCTTTATAGCAGGGGTTCTCAAACTTTTTGGGCCGCGGTGCCCTAAATGACCGTTCAAAGTTGTGCGGTGCCCCTACAATGCCTAA
>NW_007494328.1:0-274 GCF_000475195.1 Diaphorina citri
TGTGTTTCGTTTGAATTTAGGTACCTATGTAGCTATTTTCATAATTTTATTCCTCTTTAGGCATTTATTTTATCTCCAGTTAAAACGTCTTAATCAATGATAAGTTGCTACTTTAGTGGAGATGTCAAAACTACCAACTAGTACTTTTCTTCTTCCCTATGGTCGATTCTCTTCTTTTCTCATCATTCCTTCTAAGATTTCTTTTAATACTAAAAGGTCATATTTATATTGATATTCTAGGATTATCATTAGGTCTGTAACTTTGTAGGTCTAA
>NW_007494329.1:0-274 GCF_000475195.1 Diaphorina citri
CTTAATTAGTAGTTCCTCAACTTACGTTTTCAAGTAGGTAGGTATATTTTAAGTGATTTGTCCGTCAAGAAACATTCTGCAAGTAAAATTTGGTTGCTGCTTTCCGTAGATCATGTAAGTGACAATATTTTGGTGATGGGCTTAAATGCTAAAGACATTATTTTAAGTTTGTTCTTAAAGAAAGCCATCAATGATCATTGAATTCATTAGTCAATCAGAATAAAGAATTTGTGCCCAAATTTACATCATGCAGTGTTATCAGAACATTAATTTT
>NW_007494330.1:0-274 GCF_000475195.1 Diaphorina citri
AACTTGCATCTTGTTGCATCCAGTTTAACACATTAAAAAACTGGATTCTCATTTTATTTATTACCAATTTAGTTCTTTATATAATGAATGTGATTCTGGGATTCTCAGATTTGTGTACGTTTGAAACTTCTCTACTTCTCTTACTCTGGTTGATGTCCGTTACCTACATACTGGTGTGAGTGGACCACAGACGGAAAATTTTCCACTCAACATAATGACATGAGTCAAGTATGATGCGAGAACAATGCAGCTTCTGTAGCTCTTTCATGAACTA
>NW_007494331.1:0-274 GCF_000475195.1 Diaphorina citri
AAAGTCAAGTCAGCCGGGGTAGCTTGGACAGTAGCGCGCCTGCTCTTTCTCTTTTCCGACATCAGAATAGACAGACTACACAGGAGGATGCTTATGTACTTACACGTACAGTGTTACTTACCACTGTGAAAAACAACAGAAAATAAATAAATGTCACCTTACCAGTGCAGGTTACAAACACTGGCGTACATCCCGTCTCCGCTGCCCCTCGGGGGACCGCGGTCATTTATGTGCCCCTCAAGGACATTTAGAGGCCCCTGTCTATAATTTCTGG
>NW_007494332.1:0-274 GCF_000475195.1 Diaphorina citri
CCCCGGGCGGGAATCGAACCCGCGGCCTAGCGCTTACAAGGCAGACGCGCTACCAACTAAGCTAACTAGGCTGGCCGGTGGAGGATTAACATTTTCAACTTATTGTTTCATTACAAATTTGCATCAGTAATGCCTGTAGCTAGACCCTTGACAAATGGAGTGTGCCTGAAGGCATGTAATGTGTTCCAATCCACTCGATCCCTAACATTAAGACCGATCATACATAAAATGCCTACTTTGAGGCTTAACTGCAGGGGCAGCTGCCCAAAAGATG
>NW_007494333.1:0-274 GCF_000475195.1 Diaphorina citri
ACCTAGATATTTGTAAAAAAAAAATTAAACGAGAATTATATTTAATTTCATCTAAATTCCTTTTTTTTTTTCAAGATAAATTACCTACCTATTATAAAAAAAAAACTACCTAGACCTCTTCGTGCCTTATTGATATTAAATGTGAACGGACCTTGTTGAAGTGTTCGAGGAGAGTGTTGCTAATGTTGCTATGTTCACGCTTATAAAAAAAACTCGTCCTATCAAAAGGAGGGGAAATTGATAAGGAGAAGGGGAAATGTTTACGTTTTGTTTG
>NW_007494334.1:0-274 GCF_000475195.1 Diaphorina citri
GAAATCTGTCCAAAAGCGGTCAAAATACCGCCAAGCGCAGCAACCATCTCAACCAAACGTTTTGTGTCGCATTCTTGTCACATTTGACAACTACATACCAAATTTCAAGTCTCTAGCTTATACCGTTCCCGAGATATTGTTAAATTACAGCGAAAACCGCCAAAAAGCGGTAAAATGCCGCCAAGCGTTGCACCGGTGTTAACCAAAAGTTTCTTGTCGCATCCTTGTCACATTTCACAGCTACATACCAAATTTCAAGTCTCTAGCTCTTACC
>NW_007494335.1:0-274 GCF_000475195.1 Diaphorina citri
GTTTTTACATGTATTTTTCCTATGGCGCACATTAAAAGTTACAAATCCTAGAACCACCAGCCCCTAAATCAAATCCTGGCTAAATGTCTCACCCTTTCCTTCTTTCTCTCTCTCCCCTATCTTCTCTCTCACTCACTCCTGTTTACCATTTTCACATTTCGGAAAATCGCTCCCCGTTGGATAGGTACCTATACAGTGGTATGTTAGTAATGTTCTCTCTCTCTCTCTCTCTCTCTCTCCCTCTATCTCCCTCCCTCTCTCTCTCTCTTTTGTA
>NW_007494336.1:0-274 GCF_000475195.1 Diaphorina citri
CAGTACTGTAACAAATTAACTGTAGATCTATAGGTAAGTTTTTACTGTGTAAGAAAGGTTGATTTACCAAGGCAGTTGATTTGGTAAGTAACCTAAGGTCAGGGGTGAAATTTTGGTGATATTTCAATATTAACTCAAAAGTTACATTAATACCTACTTAACGGTTAAATCTCTCTGAAATGGCTATTTGTAAAGGATTGGCTTAAATAAAAGAAGCAGAAAGAGAGGAGGGTAGATTTTCAGCCAAAATTAGAGCCTCTCTGAAAATTAGGTA
>NW_007494337.1:0-274 GCF_000475195.1 Diaphorina citri
CGCGGTTTGTTCGCGGTATTCGCGGTTTGTTCGCGGTATCCGCGGTTTGTTCGCGGTATCCGCGGTTTGTTCGCGGTACCCGCGGTTTGTTCGCGATATTCGCAGTTATGGGTTCGATCTCAGGCAAACGCAGATTTTTTTCAGATCTTTTTTTTTACCGCAAATAATTGATGAAACCAAAATTTTCGCCTGCGGTCGGTCCTAAAAATTTTAGTTTCTATAGATTGTATAGCTCACAATTTTTGCCTGCGGCGCTGTTCCTCATTCTTTTCGT
>NW_007494338.1:0-274 GCF_000475195.1 Diaphorina citri
AAGAGGTTTGACAGAGGGAACTGTAACTGCTAAGGTCGTATCGTCCCGAAATCGAAGAGAGAAGGAACACAAGATAGGAGAAAGCCAGCCGTTCTGCTCTATGTAGTTTGAAGTCGATTCCCTGTACCTACGTGCTTGATGCTCTAAAGTCTAAATAGTCTAAATGCTCTCTAATACTCTCAGCTCCACTCTATTCTAGCCATAGGCATCAGAGAATCCAATAAGAATCAAACTTTGAGAGGCAATCACTGGACCTCCCTTGCTCCTCAAATCC
>NW_007494339.1:0-274 GCF_000475195.1 Diaphorina citri
AACTGTAAAAGGTCGAAAATTCAATTTTTATTTTCCGTTCTAATGAAAGAGTTCAAAGATTTGTGACGTCAGACTTAATGCAGTTGCTATTTTTGTCCGCTAGGTAGCACCACTATGCAAGCGCGCTAGCGGAGGAGCAGAACGAACTGCGCAGAAACGTATGCGCACAAACACATTAATGTGTTGCCTCCGAGGAAGCTTTGCTCGGGACATTTGATGTGACGTCATCGCCTACGGGAGCGTATACCGTGACGTCAAAGTTCACGATATACCG
>NW_007494340.1:0-274 GCF_000475195.1 Diaphorina citri
ATCAGAGAAAGAGATCATCAAAAGTGTTCAAATAATGAGACTAATGACGAAGAAAACAATATCAAAGATGTGTTTTTTGTTTGTTTCTTAGTTAGTTTTATTTAATTTAAAAAGAAAAGGGTATTTCTTCCCTATTTTGTACTTTTGTACCACTAAATTTGGCCCTATTTTCATTGTTTTATACGGAATTTCGATCATATCAACTTTTATACAGAACCTCGATTTTATCAACTACCCTCGGTCCCAATTAGTTGATATAATCGAGGTTCTACTG
>NW_007494341.1:0-274 GCF_000475195.1 Diaphorina citri
GGAGAAGGTTTTAGACCTAAAGCATATTATGTGGTGTTCTTTTACTAAGGTACATTCAAAATTCAAAGTCAAACATAATTTCAAAGTCAGTAGAATAAAAAGAACATATTTTATAAAAGCATTCACTCTTATACCGAAGAGTGTTATCTAGAGTTGATCATAATTTTGAAATTAACATGCCAAAGGTCAAGGGTTGGAAACCATATTTTTTTTTCTTTTTCAAAATGCACCCGGCTTTCCCTGACCAGTGGTTTATGATTAATATTTGCAATTC
>NW_007494342.1:0-274 GCF_000475195.1 Diaphorina citri
CACAAACGAGCAGTGACCCTGGTTATTATAGGGTTAGGTTAAATGCAAGAAGGAGTTTTCACAATTAGAGCAGTGATTTGTGTCATTATGGGGTTAGGTTAAATACAAAAAGGAGCTTTTCTTTTCCACGGACGTGACTTCTGCATAATTACTGCTTTACCAAATAAACAAGAAGAGAATAGGAGAAAGTCATTTCGAAGAAAGAACCTTTACTGTTTAGGATTAAGTTCACCCCAGGCAGGAATTAAATCTGCAACTACCCTCCCTCCCTCCT
>NW_007494343.1:0-274 GCF_000475195.1 Diaphorina citri
ATCAACAGCCACACTTCATACAGGATAATTTACGTATAAACACATACTGGTACGTATTTATGTATAAACCTATCATACTGCACACAGAATTTTACGTATAAACATAATTATACTATTCTGTACGATTCCTTACTGAAATCCTTTCATAAGCCATAATCCTATACCAACAGAATTTCTCAATATCAAGATAATCCAGGGTTCTCGTGGAATCTTCGTAAGTTCACGTTCTCATTTCTCCACAATGGCGCATTCCTCGGCTCTCCGTTACTTCGAC
>NW_007494344.1:0-274 GCF_000475195.1 Diaphorina citri
TCCATGAACCCCTAACCTACATTTCTCGCGCTCTTGCATAACGAATGAGATGAAAATATGAAATAATGCATAATTATTTTATCATATTGGGTTAGGTACCTATATCTATATTTTGTGAT
The DNA here is from genome assembly GCF_000475195.1 of Diaphorina citri. Classification (NCBI taxonomy): domain Eukaryota; kingdom Metazoa; phylum Arthropoda; class Insecta; order Hemiptera; family Psyllidae; genus Diaphorina; species Diaphorina citri. The sequence continues at coordinate 120 of NW_007494344.1, forward strand.
GTACAGACAGATTTTGCATCCGTAGAGATCAGAATAATTTGATACAGATATTGTAGATAGGTTTATAGGTAGATAAAAGAATTATGTATATGTAATTATTACATATATCTAGGTATCCACGGTTTTCGCTCTAATTTGCTTAGGGCAAATTGATA
>NW_007494345.1:0-274 GCF_000475195.1 Diaphorina citri
TGGAAATTTACATAATTACGCGCCTTGGATAAAAAAGTTAGCAGCAAATTTCTGTACAAAAATGTTGTTCCCTTGGAACATTAATTTCGTCACAATTAAATATAATTATAATAATAACAACAACAACCAATTTGTGCCTATTTCATCCATGGGATCCGAAAAAATACAAAATAGGCATATTTTAAAATCTCTAGATTCTAAAGATTAGTTAGGTACTGTAGAGCGGGTTCCACAAAAAAGTCTACAGAATCCAGTTTCCAAGATTTCAAGATCA
>NW_007494346.1:0-274 GCF_000475195.1 Diaphorina citri
TCTTTCGTAGAATTTCTTAGACCCATTGTGACTGTTGAACCTAATATGAATATTGTTGAGTGTTACTCTTCACTATTTAACATGTCACATTTTTTCTACTCCTTTCATGTTTTCTAGTTTCTTTTCTTCATTTTAACCAAATCCCTCTTTCCCTTACCAAGAAGAGTATTATTTGGTGAATTCAAAGAATACCTGTTGGATGATTTAAATTGCAAAGGAGGTCGCTGGAGTTTTTGCTCTATAAAAATGAAGTGGTCTGATAACACAAAAGAAT
>NW_007494347.1:0-274 GCF_000475195.1 Diaphorina citri
CATTATTATTGTTTACAGTGGCGTGGGGTGAGGTTTTCTAAAGGGGAAGCTATAAACCCATATATTATGCCGATCTGCTGGTGGTGTGGTGGTCTTAGAATCCAGGTTGATATGAATGATTACTACTTTCTAGTTTGCGTCTTTTTTCCCCCCTTCTTTATTTCTATTTCCTCTTTTATTTTAAGTATTATACTTGCGCCAGCCTAGTTAGCTTAGTTGGTAGTGCGTCTGCCTTGTAAGCGTTAGGCCGCGGGTTCGATTCCCGCCCGGGGCG
>NW_007494348.1:0-274 GCF_000475195.1 Diaphorina citri
CATCCTTTTTTTTTTTTCTTTTTTTTTATATCTAAATTTCCTCTTTTTTAATCTCACCCCAGATTAGGCAGTTTTCTCATTTTTTCTCCTCATTCGCCTGGCTTAGTTTCGTGTTTTGTTTTTGTGCCGAAATTTGAGTCTTTATTCCGTCTGAAATACGAGCAAAAAATGAACCAAGCAAAAAATGAAACAGGCAAAAAATGACCCCACGCTTTCAACAAACCTTTGATTAGAGGAGCGGATGTACACGTAATTCGCAGATATCTAGGTAGGA
>NW_007494349.1:0-274 GCF_000475195.1 Diaphorina citri
CAGTCCGAATACAACAGTCTTAATTTCCATCTCCATTGGGTTTTGGGATGGGTCAGGTCTCCATAATATGTGTTGGTACATTCTATCAGCTTTGTCTACTTGTACACACCTAAACATGCTTTTGATATCGCAAGTTAAGGCTACAGGATTGAGCCTAAATCCTACCATGAGATCAGCAATGTCTAATTGCAGTTTGGGACCTGTCATCAGAGCTTTTGCCAGAGTTTGACCTGTTGTACTCACAATGTTTGGATTGAATACTGCTCTACACGGT
>NW_007494350.1:0-274 GCF_000475195.1 Diaphorina citri
GACATCTTCCAGTCTATCATTAGATGACATAGCTGCCAGGACGGCAAATGCTGGATCTTCTATGTTGAGAAGAATATCACGCAGGTTTGGATTTACGTCTAGAGAGAAAAACAATCAGAATTTTACTGACGGACTGCCCAAGAATTTAGTTACCAAAACGTCACAGGGTACAAACAAAATTATAGAATAAATTGGATTAGAAGATGAGAAAATAGAGCTGTTCTTGCGACATCAAACGCAAGTACAGCTGTTAATAAGTTGATTTTTCATTTAT
>NW_007494351.1:0-274 GCF_000475195.1 Diaphorina citri
TCGTACTAAACTCGAACCATATTACACGCTTATATAATGTACCATACATATTATGTACCTACCTATGTAATAGGTAGTACGTGGTCCCATGGATATGTATTAGGTACTTATATTTCTAGTACATATGTATTAGGTACTTATATTTCGATGTATATTGAGGAGTAAAAGTGGCTTCTTATTTAGCTTCATTCCCTTTTTTTTGAGAGTGGGAATCACACTGAAATGTCCTGAAAGTAATTCAAATTTCTATGAAAGTAGCAACCCTCTAACAAGA
>NW_007494352.1:0-274 GCF_000475195.1 Diaphorina citri
AATACATGGAAATTTATATCAAAGCTGCAGATGTAACCCTTTGATGATTGTTTCATTATTATTTAATTATTGGAGCTTCATTCCTTTTCTCTGCGTCAACTGAGTTAGTCGATTTGTTTTTGCTCTTTGAAATTCAATTATTACCCAAAGTTAAACAGTGTTTTTCTAGGAGTATTGTATACCAATTTGTTCAGTTTTGTTCCGTCTCCAAAATGATCCTATTTATATGTTCTTAATCTATCTACATGTGTGATTTTTCCTGTTTTTTACGTCT
>NW_007494353.1:0-274 GCF_000475195.1 Diaphorina citri
TCGTTTGAACCGTGTGCAAATAAACATGTGCATTAATTTATGTACTTATGTGAGAACGAATGGAGAATTCAGTGGTGCGGTGTGAGATTTTCCAAAGAAAAGCTATAAGCCAGTTTGCAGTATGCCGATCCTCTGTTGGTCTTAGAATCCATGTTTGAATAATCGGATTTGTTTATAAGTGGTAAGTAGGAGGATGAAAAAATCCGCAGTGAGGAAGAGAGTCACCTCCTTCCTAGCTTTCGTGAAGAACACTCCACTGGAAGAATAAATAGAA
>NW_007494354.1:0-274 GCF_000475195.1 Diaphorina citri
AAGGGGAATGCTCGTGATGTTGCCAAGATATGGATGAGGTTTTCAAAAATGATTTGTGGTAATGATAAGTGATTTCTCTCCGTGTAAGCAGAAGAACTCGAGTTCGATTCCCAACCAAGATTTGAAAATGTACCTAGTTCCTATAAGGGTTTTTAAAAAGCTAGCGGCCTCTACAAGTTGAATGCATCAGCAAAGGATCACTGAAGTCAAGCAACGTTATTTGTGGTTTATATCTGGACGGGTAACTGCCTATTTCGGGATATACTCAGCCTCG
>NW_007494355.1:0-274 GCF_000475195.1 Diaphorina citri
TCATATAGTAGTCATCAACTTTTGTTTTTCCTGAGCAACCCTGTATTTATACCCCCTGACAAACAGTTTTCCAATCTAAACGGTGCTCTATTTGATGACTACTATATGAACCTAGATGCTATTACCTTCTTGATTGCCTAATAGAAACTTAGATGGTAATTTGACTCAAGTCTGTGCGTGTTCCGAGTGATATAAAAAGCCCCAAGGGTGAAATCCACAATAAAAAGTCAATTCCAGCTATACCTATATTCTATTCTACATGTAGAATGTTATG
>NW_007494356.1:0-274 GCF_000475195.1 Diaphorina citri
ACTGGACCAACCGTGACTTCTTCTAATTCTTTTTCTGCTGCTTCTCCTTCTTCTTTTTCACCTTCTTATTCCTCCTTCCTTTTCCTTCTTTGTTTTTTGTTTATACCTACGAGTATTAGGCAAATGTTTTTACGTGTTAGCTGGCAGGTAGGTAGGTCATTTCCAAGAACTTCAGGAGTTAATCGCACATCCAACTAACTTGTTGACCTGATTCGTTCATTTTTAAGAACATTTTATCAAAGAATTTGAGAATCTTTTAAAAAATGGTACATTT
>NW_007494357.1:0-274 GCF_000475195.1 Diaphorina citri
CTGAGGGTTAGGTGGTAGAAAACGCCTCCGGCGTTAACCTCGCCTAGTGGTTACCTTCCACTCAAGAGTCTATTATTAGTATTATTACACAAAAATCCCACTCTGAAACTTAGGTGAAAGGAAAACTGCTGTATCCGCCCTTCCTTGGAGGCGCCACTGACCTAAGGCTAGTCATTCTAGTCATTATTTCAGCTCTTCTTGCTGTTCTAGAGCTGAGATATTTCCTTATGCTCTGCTTCTCTAAAGCTCTGACAATCTAATTTTAAGATTCATA
>NW_007494358.1:0-274 GCF_000475195.1 Diaphorina citri
GGGCAGGGCGCTACCGCGCTCCTTAATACTTCACGAGCGTAATTAGCTTTGAAGTTAGCGCTAGGTTGCGGGTTCGATATCTGGATGGGGCGAATTTTATCATAAACAGATAAGATTGGTCCTCGAAATGGCTCTCTTCGATTTCGGGACGATGAGACCCTCCGTTCTTAGAACTTCAAGTTTGCATACGTAATCGAACTATGTTAAGTACCTCAAGTTTGCATACTTAAGCTAACTATGTATGTAGGTAAGTAATTTCAAAGGTAAACAAAAA
>NW_007494359.1:0-274 GCF_000475195.1 Diaphorina citri
GTTAGAATGTAGCAGAGATCTCTGGCACGGTAGAATCACCACTCTGGATGCAGCGCGTGTGAAAACACTCGTTACAATGTGTGAAAATTTTGGAAGCAATGACAATTAATAGGCAGCGGTGCGGTAACAGCACATAGAACGCACCACTTTCAAGCTAGGGACGTTAGTCTGGCTAGGGGACGTTAAACAAAGAGTAGACTAGCGTTTGGCTGTGGGACTATAAACAGGGAGAACAGCTAACCCTAACCAGCCTAGCTAGCTGATAGTTTCAAAG
>NW_007494360.1:0-274 GCF_000475195.1 Diaphorina citri
TGATATCAGAACTCTTCGGTGCATCTTCACTATCTTCAGTCTTGGGTTGGACAGTCAAGAAAAGTCATATTAAACGTTCATACTGGCATAGCAAGGCTTTCACCTTAGAATTGCTAAAGCTTGCCAATGCCGTTGATTTTACAACCGCTCTTTTGAATATATATATTTAATATGTCTCTTTTGGATCCTTTTGAGTTTATCTGAAGTTATACATGAAACACTTCAGAAAACAATTTAGACTATTTTGAGTGAATTGATTTTTTCAAAATTCATT
>NW_007494361.1:0-274 GCF_000475195.1 Diaphorina citri
TTACTTACTCAGGGCCGATTCTAGCAATGATTGGCCCGGGACAGGGTGTTCCAAAAGGACAGAAAAGTTTCTGAACTTTAGATAGGTACCTTTTTGTCCATTCGTTCATAAGAATCCTGTGGTTTCGGGTGTTGTTTTCGAACAGAGATCTCAGAGGAGACAAAATTATGGTCATTGACTTTGGGACAGAAAAATTTGATCTGTGCCCTAAATCACCAAAGTATGGAAAAGTATCTTACAAGTGTAATAGCCAATGGAAAAGCAGAATTTTGAA
>NW_007494362.1:0-274 GCF_000475195.1 Diaphorina citri
ATCCCGTCCTCTTCTCTCTTTGATTTCGGCACAATAAGGCCTCCGTTCTTACAGTTCTCCCTATCAAACAAACCTTCCGAGTCCTGAAGGAATAAGACACACTGAGCATAAATTTTCCAAGATTAGGTTCAAGTCGAAACAAAATACATATTCCCTAAAAAGTTATAATTCTTTGCCCTACTCCTAAAAAGTAATTCTACCGCAGCCACTATCATCCTGTATACTCCAAGTTCGCATTCTTGTTGTCTATTGAAAGACATGTGGATAAGGAATT
>NW_007494363.1:0-274 GCF_000475195.1 Diaphorina citri
TTACAGACTTTATTTCCTAGTAGGTAACTGAGGATGTACAAATTACAAAGGAAAACCATCGGAAAAACTACTCATTTCCGGACCAAACTCCTCACAAACTGAATAGCGCGTTCAAGAGCCAATACGTCATAATCTTTAGCCAATAAGAATTCAGGATTTCAATACAGTATCAACCAATCACAATACAGTATTTTGGCACAGACAGTTTTATATCCACAAAGTTTATAGGCGCTAAAATTCAAATTATAAGAGGATTCGATTTCCAACATCCTCC
>NW_007494364.1:0-274 GCF_000475195.1 Diaphorina citri
AGAACGGAAAATAAAAATTGAATTTTCGAACTTTTACAGTTATTTTTTCGGAGTTTTGACCTCAGATTTTGATTTTCCCAACTTTTTACATCGGAATCGACCATTTATTTATAATTTTTACCCATTTGCAACTGCTCCATTGTTACCAGCGCAGTGAATCGGCGATAGCAAGTTGAATACGCAGGTTCCCAATGATTCACTGAAGTTAAGCAACGTTGCGCGTGGTACGGGTGACCATCTGGACTATCGCGTGCTGCTGGCTTTTCCCGGCCCC
>NW_007494365.1:0-274 GCF_000475195.1 Diaphorina citri
CTACCTACATGTTACTTTATTATTAACATCACTACTAACAAGTTATTTACTTACCTAGGTACCAAACCTACTTCCTAATGGTTTATTATGCGAATAAAATCCATTCCTTCACTTCTTGCATTGATCTTTTCGTAGCTTCGGCATGTTTATGTTGTATAGTCCACTGAATCACATGTTAACTTAATCACCTGTTAAGATGGGTGTGGAGTTAGTTTTTCTCATCATTAGGACTCAGAAGATTGTTTTGCTAAATGGTGAGAACATATTGGTTTTA
>NW_007494366.1:0-274 GCF_000475195.1 Diaphorina citri
CCTTCCTTTATTATTACAATAGTACCTAATAAAAAGGTATAAGGGACGGACTATTGTATTCGCTTCGGTGTCGTCTGTCTGGATGTCACTCTGTCTGTCCCCATAGAAGGACTTTTCCAAACCTGGTCGACCTATATATCAAATTAAAGGTCTTTTTACCAGGATCACGAAAATGGTGGTGCAAATTTTTTGCTAATTTTGGGGGATTTTTTTCCCATTTTCTCACACAAATGAGCTCTGATCTTGAAATTTGTCGCGACGACCTATGAACTCA
>NW_007494367.1:0-274 GCF_000475195.1 Diaphorina citri
TGCATTCTCACTCTTCTTTCTCTTTTTATCTCTCCTTCCCTCTTCCTTTTTCTCCCTCCCTTTTTCTTTTATGTTTTTCTTTTCTTTCATGTTTAATTGAAGGTTTCAGTTTTGTTCCTAATCATTAATTAATTCGAGAGAAGGGAAGGGGATATGGAAAGAGGGGAGGATTTCCGTGGAAAAATCCTATTCGGACCTTTTTTGGAGAAGGATCTTTTTTTTCTTTTTATTCGTTTCCTCTTTTTTTTTTTTTTTTTTTTTTTTTTTTTTTTTT
>NW_007494368.1:0-274 GCF_000475195.1 Diaphorina citri
CTAATTAAATCAAAGCGTAAAGATATATCCATAACGTCAGGTAGATTTTTGCAATTAGATCATTGATAAGAAGAATATCAAGTGCTGACGTGCAGAATTTCAAGAGCGTTTTATTAAGCATGATCAATTGATCACACAGATTACAAAAATTACTATACAGATACACAGATATTTGTAACTTATTAGACTTGGAAAGTAATTCTACAGGTATCAGAGCTGTCAGACCCCAACTTTGAAATACACCAATGGGAAGGGATAAAATTGCAGGGTCTTT
>NW_007494369.1:0-274 GCF_000475195.1 Diaphorina citri
ACCGTGTAGAGCAGTATTCAATCCAAACATTGTGAGTACAACAGGTCAAACTCTGGCAAAAGCTCTGATGACAGGTCCTAAACTGCAATTAGACATTGCTGATCTCATGGTAGGATTTAGGCTCAATCCTGTAGCCTTGACTTGCGATATCAAAAGCATGTTTAGGTGTGTACAAGTAGACAAAGCTGATAGAATATACCAACACATATTATGGAGACCTGACCCATCCCAAAACCCAATGGAGATGGAAATTAAGACTGTTGTATTCGGACTG
>NW_007494370.1:0-274 GCF_000475195.1 Diaphorina citri
ACCTCAGATTTGGATTTTTCCCAACTTTTTACATAAGAATCGACCATTTATTCATAATTTTTACCCATTTGCAACTCCCCCATTCCATCGAAAATTGGCATTTTCAAAAAGGGACTCAAGGCCGATATACCTACCTACCTGCCCATGTTTTGTACAATGTTTGATTATGGATTGTCTTTATGTTTACAGCCTAGACGGTGGTTTACTCGGGATTATCATTTGCAGTTTGTTTTGCACAAAGGAAGAATTCATTTCGTTTTCTTTGGGGATTTCT
>NW_007494371.1:0-274 GCF_000475195.1 Diaphorina citri
AGGAGTAAGAATAACTAAAAATTTCACGATTCTAAGCAATGTACAGACAAATCTACAATTTTATTTATATAGATTAAACTTGTAATTTAAATAATATACAAATCGTCAGAAAAAAAAGGATTTAACAAGTTTTTATTATAGCCTAATGAGGTGCTAAATGTTCCACCTAATTTTAAAATGTTGAAATCAATTCAGCAAATAAAGAAATATTCAATATGATCCCATTTTGAAAGCTTACTTACCTCAATAGAAAAGCTTAAAAAACATTTAAGTG
>NW_007494372.1:0-274 GCF_000475195.1 Diaphorina citri
ATGATTGCGCGGTCGAAAGATTAACTTTTGCGCTCCGGGCCAATTTTCTCAAAAACAAAAGCTTTTATACCTATTTTGATTCTAACGAGACATAGTGTACCCCTGATGGTTGGTCACCAGTATAGATTTGTACCACACCCGCCGTTACTCAACTCAAGTGTTCTATTGGACACTGGTGTCTCTAAAGCTCAGCCCGTGGCTACTTGATCTCTGCCAACTCTGCTTTGTCGGTATTGTATATTAGTGCGCTTTATTAGTTTCTTATTATTTTTAT
>NW_007494373.1:0-274 GCF_000475195.1 Diaphorina citri
CGGTTGGCGTGCTTTGTTCCCGGTCAAATGATCGAATGAAGAAGAAGAATGAGGAGGAGGAGATGAAGAAGAATTGAATTGAATACATTTTATTTTTATAAATTGCTGTTGTACATAAAATAAACACCTCCTATGCAAAAGAATAACTTCCGAGGAGATGGTTGTCTGTTTTTCTTACTCTGGTTTCCTCAGATATGAAAGAAGAAGAAGAAGAAGAAGAAGAAGAAGAAGAAGAAGAAGAAGAAGAAGAAGAAGAAAAAGAAGAAGTGAAATA
>NW_007494374.1:0-274 GCF_000475195.1 Diaphorina citri
ATTTCATGACGGTCAAACTTTGACTTGGCGGGGCGGAGCGCTGCCGCGCTCCTTAAATTTTTATTTTCAATCGTGTCTTGTGGGTATTTCAGTGGACCAAACCATGTACAATGGCAAGATGATCACCGCAGCCTACGCAGAGTCAACGGACGTCGATCCGTACTCGAAAACCAACGGCCTCTACGACAGCAAAGCGGACAGCTACTGGAATCAGACGTCCAACGAGTACACCAACGCTGCCGAACAATACCAAGCGGAGCCGTACGGTAAACCA
>NW_007494375.1:0-274 GCF_000475195.1 Diaphorina citri
TTACAAAATAGTCAGCCTGTATATGATGTTACAAAATAGTCACAATGTATATGATGTTACAAAATAGTCACCCTGTATTATGATGTTACAAAATAGTCACGCTGTAAATTATATGATGTTACAAAATAAAGCTAATGGCTTTCTCTTCATTGTCATTTCTTTGTGGGTTGTACTATAATAGATCAGTTGCGCTTATTTGGGTGATGTTTCAAAGTCATAGAGCAGGAAAAATGAAGACCAACGGAATTTTTCTTTTTCTTCTACGACTTCTAGA
>NW_007494376.1:0-274 GCF_000475195.1 Diaphorina citri
ACTTCTGTCTCTACGAAGCACAAAACTTCCTTATTAAACAACTCAAGCGATAATTTAGAATTTTTCCCCTAAAAATCAGTCTTTTATCAAATTTAAGGCTGAAGGGGCCCTTTGGGGACCTTGAAAATATGAAAAGGCACACCTACCACTCACGAGAAAAAAAATGAGCCATCAACCATCAAAATCGGTCCAGTGGTTTAGGCCGTGGTTATGAACAGGGCCATCGTAGGCCATCGTCGGCCTTTTTGCGTGTAAAGTTGGCGGGAAATTCGAA
>NW_007494377.1:0-274 GCF_000475195.1 Diaphorina citri
TTTACGAATGCCCATCCCGTAGTATGTCTCTCATCAGATGGACGATAAGGGACAATACTTCTCCTGTTTGGTCAACAGGAGAAGTATTGTCCAACAGGAGAAGTATTGTCCAACAGGAGAAGTATTGTCCCTTATTGCCCATTGCTGGGTCAACAGGAAAACACCAAAAATTAACCTGTTGAAATAGGTATTTACAATCGAAATACGAGTGCTTTTATTTTTTTATTTTTTTTTCAACTGTTGGATTCGAACACAGAACCCTCTGCACGGCAAC
>NW_007494378.1:0-274 GCF_000475195.1 Diaphorina citri
AAACTATTGACGTAGGTAGCTCTCCTTACTATCAAAGTACTAAGTAATATGCATGATGTCTGAATGCAATTATGTGTAGGCATCTACCCATTACTTTCCAATAACAATACCAAATTATTGTAATAAAGACACTGACAAGTCCACATCAGAGTATTTCCTGATCCATGTCTAGTAACTTCCATTCCGGTTAGCCCATTGTCGATACAATGTAGCAGTGACGTGACAAAGTTACATGTAGAAGCAGAACTTCTACATCAACTTCTACTTTTACATA
>NW_007494379.1:0-274 GCF_000475195.1 Diaphorina citri
AGTTGACAAAGAAGACTTGACAAAGGTCACAGTTGCTAAGACCCCTGAACATGAGGTTGACAAACCAGTTGACAAAGACGACTTGACAAAGGTCACGGTTGATAAGACACCTGAACATGAGGTTGAAAAGCCAGTTGACAAAGACGACTTGACAAAGGTGACAGTTGCTAAGACCCCTGATCATGAAGTTCAAAAACCAGTTGACAAAGACGACTTGACAAAGGTCACAGTTGCTAAGACACCTGAACATGAAATTGAAAAACCAGTTGACAAA
>NW_007494380.1:0-274 GCF_000475195.1 Diaphorina citri
AAAATCAAAGAAAAACTTATCAGTAGTGACATGGGTAAGTTTTGCCGACCATCCAACGTCATCCGGTCCAGCCCGAGGGAATGTTCGAATCTCAGACATTGGTACCACTAAAGGCCACTTTTCCTGAGATCGCAACTGGAAAAAATAATAGTCAGGTTGATATCCCACGTTTGGCGATTGATAAGGACAAAAAGGTCGAGAAGAATAAGAAGAAGGTGGAGAGGATTTTAAAACCCCAACAGTCATAAAAATGAAGAAGGCATGGACAAAAAGA
>NW_007494381.1:0-274 GCF_000475195.1 Diaphorina citri
CTACATAGTTTGATACATCACAACAATACTGAACACTCTTATGAAAACCCTGAGATTTCTTCCGAAGAGGATGTTATTAAAGATTAACAAAACTATAGTTAGATATGTTACTTAACCTAATCCTAAAACTAACTTGATTAATTAAAAAAATTAATATAGTTTTTTTATCATAACACTTTTCACTTCAAGACTTCAAATTAGTGATGGGCCGAGTGAATGATTTTACTCGAGTGGACTCGAGTTTGACTTCACTCGAGTCCACTCGATTATTATT
>NW_007494382.1:0-274 GCF_000475195.1 Diaphorina citri
TTTTTTTTTGAGATGTTTGGGAAGGACGTTTGAGGAAATTCAGGAGCTGGCAGCAGACAGAACATTATACCGAAGTGCAATCTTCTCACTATTGGTTACCAGTAATCACGCTGACGCAACATATGAATGGAAGATGTTTGATAGAGTAGACTGTAACTGCTAATGTCTTATCCTCCCCAAAGCGGAGAGAGAAGGAAGACAGGATAGGAGAAAGCCAGCTGTTCCAAGAACGAACCTTCCGTTTAGGATAAAATCCGCCCGGACGGAAATTGAA
>NW_007494383.1:0-274 GCF_000475195.1 Diaphorina citri
TGTGATGTAGTGGGTAATCGTCAAGAGGCTTGGTTAGATCTTCTTTAAGGTCACCTTTCCCCAATTTTATTTAGAATCAGCGAAGGCGTTACACTCCTTTTATCCTACCCCTCGATACCCTCATATCTAACCCCTCTCTCTTCTCAACCCTTCTCCCTCAAATCCTCTACAAATTAAGTTTCGTACAGTAATTTACGGGAATTCTTGGAATAAGCATATATTAAGGAAATTCTTAGAATTACTAGAAAAAAAGATGAAATATTTTCCGTCATTC
>NW_007494384.1:0-274 GCF_000475195.1 Diaphorina citri
GGGGGTTTGTTTCGGAAACGAGCGTCTCGATAATTCCAATTGTATTTTTACAATGAACAGATGCCTCTTGATTCTCATTCAATGTACCATTGAACATACTAAGTAAAATACCATTTTACTTTTTTTATGTACTTTCTTTTTTAAGAGAGATCAATCAAATCTGAAAATAAAACTGCCAATTGCAAACAGTTTTAGCGGGTATTGGATTGAATTGGTTAAGTGCTTCAACTACCACTGGATCACATACAGTCACATATTAGCCTCCTGTTCTTCT
>NW_007494385.1:0-274 GCF_000475195.1 Diaphorina citri
CAGTTGTTAACGCGTTGGACTTTGGATCTGGAGGTTGGTGGTTCGAGTCCAAGTCAAGTCATAAAATTTATCTAGGCGCAATAATCGGGGAACGATATTTGTGACAAGCATTTAACACAATTAAAAAAATACATAATATACATAAAAAATCCTCCTTTTAGTTCAGTCAGCATAGCTGATATTGACGTCAGCATAAACCAGTGTTTCTTAATTGGTGTTCCGCGGAACCTAGGGGTTCCGCGAGCTGACGGCAAGGGTTCCGCGAGATATTTTG
>NW_007494386.1:0-274 GCF_000475195.1 Diaphorina citri
ATGGAAGATTTTTCAAGACCTTATGTTAGATAGCCTTTGACCATAAAACCAATAAAAGAAACCTCAAGTAAAAAAAAAGAAGAAAAGAAATAGAAAGAATTCAACTCGAGGATGATGAAACATAAAAACGAAACAAAACAAAGGAAAAAAGAAGAAAAAATCTCAAGTAATAAAAAAATTTAGGTCGCTGCTCTCCAAATAATTCCTTTTTATTCCAAAATATATCCTGAAAGCATTCTGTTCTCAAGAAAGTGTTTAAAAATAAAGATTGCTA
>NW_007494387.1:0-274 GCF_000475195.1 Diaphorina citri
TTTGTCTTAAAAAAAATAATAATAATAATAATAATAATAATGAGTGTTTCACCGCCGCGCCGTAGCAATGAAAAAACTGCTACATTAGACTCATGTGGTCTGTGCCGTTCTGCACAAAGGTAAGAAAAGAAGTGTATTTCAATAATGAACACAAAAAAATAATACAAGAAGAGTTTAAAACTGCTGTTTCGGACTCATTAGACCTCATCAGCTAGCCATAGCTCGAAATGTAACACAGATGATCCATGTTTCGTGGGCAGACTAGGACAGCTGT
>NW_007494388.1:0-274 GCF_000475195.1 Diaphorina citri
AAATGTTCATTGATATTTCCGGTGACTCAACCTCTTCAGTTAGGCGTTATGGGTAGTCCAAATTAGCTACCTTTTGGAAATTTGGACCGGATTTCAGCTCTTGAAACATGCTGAGCACGTTGCATACACATTTTAATGTAAGGCGGACATACAAAATCATTTTGTTGACTTCATTTCCAATCTTCTAACTTCTAAGTTATATTTTAACTTGGTGATTTTGCAGTTAGTAAACAGTAATTCAGAACGCACGGCAATGCCTCAGGCCAAATTCCAG
>NW_007494389.1:0-274 GCF_000475195.1 Diaphorina citri
GATAGTTCAAATGAGCCACCATTTACCATTAAGGAGATGAATTCAAGCCTTCAATAAGAGAATGTGAAATAGGGAAAAAGAGAGAAATGGAAGGTGTGAGAGAGAGAGGAAAGCAGATAGACTAACTAGAGAGAAATAGGGAGGGAGAGAGAGAAATAAACAGAACAAACTGGGTCCGTCCCTCCGGGAATTTTTTAGCCCGTAGTTTATTCGATCGTGATTAAAGAAAATCTGTACCTATCTAATTTGTTTAATATTCAGTTTATTATTATTA
>NW_007494390.1:0-274 GCF_000475195.1 Diaphorina citri
GGCCACTCCCAGGCTTAAGTATAGGGGCAAACAGCCCTACAAGATGGGTTAAGTAAGCTAGTACGAATCTGCATGTGTCCAAATTTCAGGAGGAATCGAAGAGCTGGAAAAGCAGCTTACCAAAGAAGGCAAAGCCCCGATCAGTAGAAGTCTATACGACAGAGTTCTAGCGAACGCAGGCACTCGACACTCGTCAGGTAGACAGCAAAACGGTCCAGGACCTCAGAATCAAGGTATCAAGTTCAGCGAAGATGAGACTGCGTCGTCCAGTAAG
>NW_007494391.1:0-274 GCF_000475195.1 Diaphorina citri
GGGTGCAATGAAGTCTAACCGTCGCCGTCGTATGTATGAAATCTAAAGAAATGACGGGAAATTGGAAACATTTTTCATACATATGATTTCATTTTTCATACATTTTAGATTTCATACATATGACGGTAAGAGTTCGTACATGTGACATGTGATATAGTAACCCTGCCATTCAATATAGGTTTTTTCTTACACCAAAATCTTATATCTTATATTATAAGAACGAGATCCATTCACTCATTCACATTTCACATTTCATAGTTCACACACTGATCGC
>NW_007494392.1:0-274 GCF_000475195.1 Diaphorina citri
AATCCGCGAACATAATCGCGAAATCCGCGAACATAATCGGCAAATCCGCGAACATAATCGCCAAATCCGCGAACATAAACGCGAAATCACATAGGTACGGTACGATATGTACATAGGTACGATAGGTGATAGGTAACATACCTAATATTATTAAAAACAGATAAACAAAATACAGTCGAACCTGGATAAACGAGATTCCAAGGGACCAGCTCATTTTTTCGTTTAAGGCGGTTTAATACAACATTTTCTCGTTTATAAAGGTTTAGCAAAGTGG
>NW_007494393.1:0-274 GCF_000475195.1 Diaphorina citri
TATAGTTGGTGCTGCAGAGACTGGGAGCGGTAAAACCTTGGCATTTGGCATTCCTATCTTGACAGGAATTGTGAATAACCTTGAAAATCCAACAGAAGAAGATGAAAATGATTCTGGTCTTGAAGAAGAAGCAGGAGAAGTTTTGGAAGAACTGGAGGAAGAATCAGCCAATACCACTGAGTTTGTTAAGAAAACAAGAAATAAGTTATATGCTCTGATATTAGCACCTACTCGTGAACTTGCAATACAAGTACAGAATCATATTCTGGATGCA
>NW_007494394.1:0-274 GCF_000475195.1 Diaphorina citri
TTTGTTTGTTGCTCATGCTCTTTGCTGGAGCGGAGAATGAAGAAAAAGATATGCCTAATGGATAATGTTCGTTCTCGGTACGGCTGGCTTCCTCCTATCCTGTCTTCCTTCTCTATTCGCTTTCGGGATGATAAGATAAAAATCCTAATTTTAAGTAGTTCTACCTTTTATTTTCCTTTTTTGGGGAAAAAGTGTTGATTTCTAACCTCTTCTAACTTCCTTGCAGAGTCCGAGTTTGGTGGAAATTATGTCTGATGTACTTCTCCTGTGATCG
>NW_007494395.1:0-274 GCF_000475195.1 Diaphorina citri
CTCGTTGGTTGGTAGCGCGTCAGCCGTGTAAGCGCTATTTCACGGGTTCGATTCTCACCGGGGCGGATTTTATCCTATGACAGATAAGGTCCGCTCTCTAAACGGCTGGCTTTCTCCTATCTTGTCTTCCTTCTCTCTTCGCAGTTCCTTTTCGGCACAATAAGACCCTAGCAGTTACGGTTCACTCTATAAAACCTCTAAAAAAATCTCGGTCAATTATTGCCCGAGTGTTTTAATAGTGAAATAAATTTGCCTCCTAAAACCACACCCTCCT
>NW_007494396.1:0-274 GCF_000475195.1 Diaphorina citri
GCAGGGTAGCGCGTCTACCTTGTAAGTGTTAGGTCGCGGATTCGATTCCCCCCCCGGGCGGACTTTATCCTAGACATATAAGGTTCGTTCTCGGAACGGCTGGCTTTCTCCTATCCTCTCCTTCTTCTCTTTGATTTCGGGACGATAAGAGCTCGACAGCTAAATTTCCTCTGTCAAATCTCTTGAAAAAAAAAAATCGATTAACAGCCAATTTTATTTTTAGAAAGCAATCTGAATATCATCTGATTGGTTGATTTCAAACTTAGTCGGGAAT
>NW_007494397.1:0-274 GCF_000475195.1 Diaphorina citri
TCGGTCTGTCTGTCTGTCTGTCCCCATAGAAGGACTTATCCAAACCTGGTCGACCTATATATCAAATTAAAGGTCTTTGTACCAGGATCACGAAAATGGTGGTGCAAATTTTGTCCAGAAAACCATGAAGCCAAAAAACCAAAAAAACCGGTTTTTGCGGGATTTTTTTCACATTTTCTCACACAAATGAGCTCTTATCTCGAAATTTGTCGCGACGACCTATGGACTCAAAGCGAGAAAGTTTTAGATAACACTTCAGTCGATCATTTAAGAC
>NW_007494398.1:0-274 GCF_000475195.1 Diaphorina citri
TTCTATTGAAAGGAAAAATCTAGGGCAACATATTTTACAAATATCTTATACCTTGCCCCACTCCTCTCCTGTACCTCTGTATGCCTAGAATATTCATGTATTTACCTATAGTAAAGATATAGGAATCTAAATACATATGGGTAGATATTATGTACATAGGTACATAATATCTACCCATACCTATGTACATATTATGTACATAGGTAGATGATAGATATTGCACGTATACAGGGAAGAGAGGTCTTTTTACATGATTGCCATGCATATAAAAATA
>NW_007494399.1:0-274 GCF_000475195.1 Diaphorina citri
CGGATTGGGTTATCCGAGACGATGCTGATTTGTGGTATAAGGATTATAAGAAAGAAGAAAAACTCTTGAGGCGATGTCTGTGGACCATAGACCGAAACGTGGACGCTTTTTAACAACCACTGGGACAAGTGACCGTGGTACATAGGCAATATATCAGACCAGGGACTACCTGAAAGTTTATCTGCCAGATCCCATTGGTCCGGTGTAAGGCACCAGAAAGATAGTGGATACCAGATATTATTAGTGGAGAAAGGAAATCAACTTTCATTTTCAG
>NW_007494400.1:0-274 GCF_000475195.1 Diaphorina citri
TCGAACTTGTCTAACGAAATCTGTTTTGGTAAACAAAAGATGACGCAGGTAAAATTGACAAGTCTGAATGGAATCTGGGTGAAAAGGAAAGTGGGAGAGAAAGGGAAAAATGAGAGTACCTCAATAAATATTGGATTGTATGGTGATCGACAGCAAAAGAGATTGCACTTTGTAGGCCCAATTCTCAAGATGACATTTAGCAAAATCACAGTACGTATTCATCTACCTATTTACCTACTCTTTTTGCACACTTCAAACGTCTTGTATCATGTCT
>NW_007494401.1:0-274 GCF_000475195.1 Diaphorina citri
AGTTACTAGTTGCCAAAGTGGCAGGGACGAATTAAAAGGGGGGACCTGTACGTAACATTCCGCCCACCCAAATTTGCGTAAATTTGAGAAATTAAGCTAAGGATAGAACCTGATAATGTGCCGACTCAACAGCACAAAAGTAAAATGAATTGCCAAGACAAAGAACAAAACATTAAATAAACAAACAATTTAAATACTCAATGAAACAATTAAAGCGGTTGAGCATTTAAATAATGAACAAATAAATAAGAAACAAAGACAATAACAGTGTAAC
>NW_007494402.1:0-274 GCF_000475195.1 Diaphorina citri
GCTCATCGAATTATTTATTCAATTTTTTCTCTGTTTGCTTATTTTGTTTTTATTATTATTATTTTTTTCTGTAATTCTCTACTCAATAGAAGCTGCATTATTGAACGTATCCTTTTTCAATCTCCATTTTCTCCCTCTCTTTCTCTCTATTCTTCAATATCTATTCTGCCGTGCTAAGCGAAAACGCCGTATGTCGAAAAAATCGATTTTTGGGTTTTTGGTGCTAAATGGTTCCTATGATCCTAAATTTTGTTCATATATTTTTTTCTTTATC
>NW_007494403.1:0-274 GCF_000475195.1 Diaphorina citri
CGGCTGGCTTTCTCCTGTTCTCCTTCTCTCTTCGATTTCAGGACAATAAGACCTCAGTTCCAGTTATCAAACCTTAAAAAAAACTGAAGTTACTAAACTCTTCAGAACGAAAAATAAATAAATAAAATAATAAATCTGCGAGGACAAAAAATAAATCACAGGTGAATCCTTTCAAAAGTCATTGGTATACAAGTCGAAGGCTAAAAAGGGAGCTTAAAACGGAAAGGCTAAAGGCTAGATAACGGTTAATATAAGTACAAGTATTTAGAAGGTT
>NW_007494404.1:0-274 GCF_000475195.1 Diaphorina citri
ACCATTGGCAATCGCATCTACGCTTTTGACTACATTTTCTTCTTCTTCCTCTCTTTTTTATGTCTTCTCCTTCTTTTTCTCCTTCTCCTCCTCCTTCTTCTTCCCCTTTTCTTTTTCATACTTTAAATTTCTTTCTTTTCGTTTGAACGTGGGTGGTTGGCTGGTTGGAAATAACTACGGCAAAATATGCACTTTGTGTTTTGCTGCCTCTGTCGGTAGTGTTTTATGATTTATAATATTTATTTATTTTATTATTATTTTTTATTTATTTATT
>NW_007494405.1:0-274 GCF_000475195.1 Diaphorina citri
AAGTGGTCAGGTTTTGACTCATGTAGTGTGAAAGAGACTTGCGGATTTTCTCCTTCTCTGCGCGCTGTTTACGCAATATCTGAGGAAGTAAGATACAAACATACAAGCTGTATTTAACATAAAAGATGCAAGAATCCGCAGTACCTGAGGAAATGAGATGCAAGATGTAGTTCATGCACTAAGAGTGCCCGTCTGTCGAACCACAGTCTCAGGTCCGTCAGGCAGTCGGAAAAACAGGCGGAAAGGTTGAGACCTAGATCTTGTACCATCGACC
>NW_007494406.1:0-274 GCF_000475195.1 Diaphorina citri
TGGTCGATGGATGAGACAAAATCTGTCCACCCTTTTTTTCTTTTTATCGCCATTGTCCTTCGGGCAATGGCGCGAGCTTTTTTAAAGGCGATTTTATTATCCAAGTTGGGATGATTTTTTAGAGTACGTAAACATTTTCTCCTGTTTTTTATTGCTTTATTTAACTCATCATCCCACCAAGGAACACAAGTCTTGTTAGGGGGAATTTTTTTCAAAGGTATTGCGGTCCGCGCAGCGGAAATGATGGAAGAATTCATTTGGTCAATAATGGAAT
>NW_007494407.1:0-274 GCF_000475195.1 Diaphorina citri
CTAAGTGACAGGATACCAGCCTGAAATTTCCCTTGCTAAAGAAATAGCAAAGGTTGAGTGCGAAGGCCATCGACTAGTAAAATTTTGTAGCCAAAACCAATCACCTTAGCTAAGGGTGATTGAGAGGCTGATGAAAAACGCCGACCTCGTCTGAACACGGAATTTTGTATCGCGTATCCGACACTGGAGATATCAAATAATCGTACATCATGCATTATTTTTAGGAATATAAAATGCCTCATTTCGCAAACTTGGCACAAAGTTATTGAAGATG
>NW_007494408.1:0-274 GCF_000475195.1 Diaphorina citri
ATCACCTTTCGGCTATAGATAAGGCCGTTACAACAACAATAATCCATTACCTTGAGATGAACTTCTGGATTTGAGTACTCTCAACTGGCATCATGGGCATGGGCTCTTCCGTACTCAACCAGTAGGACCTATCATTACGACTGGCGTAGTTGCATACGTTGTTAGGATCACAGAATAAGAACGGCATTGTGGAGAACTTCCGGACGCAAGATCCTGCAAAACCTGGAATGAAGAAAAATATGAAAACCGTATTAATTTTATTTCATCTTACATA
>NW_007494409.1:0-274 GCF_000475195.1 Diaphorina citri
TAATGGATTCCCAATGTACCTAGTTGATAGAGCTCGGTAGTACACGGTTAACGATCATAATATTCTATGACTACTTTTTTACAGTTTGTGTCCTACTTTCTTCCTTGTAATCACAGTTAATGAGTATTGGAGCATTTGAATTCCTTGACCTTAATTAGGAAATGAGATGAGACTTGGTACTATGACTTGTAATCAGTAATCACTCATCATATCTCGATAGTCCAAAGGTGAGTCCAAACATAGGTCGACCGGCCGTCGATCGATGGGGAAAATC
>NW_007494410.1:0-274 GCF_000475195.1 Diaphorina citri
GGGCGTGGTCAAAGGACGCGGCCCGAGTTTGGAACAGAGGGGCCCCGCGGTGTACTGTACGGGTCTGCCTGTAGAGAAGAAAGAAGATAGATCAAATCAAATCAAATCGAATTTTTATTGAACATTCACGAAACTGGTACATCCAGTATGTTCACTCTGCGCCATGCAACTGGTCAGGCTAAACTTCTTCTTCCTCGCCTTTGCCAGCCTAGTTAGCTTAGTTGGTAGCGCGTCTGCCTTGTAAGCGCTAGGCCGCGGGTTCGATTCCCGCCCG
>NW_007494411.1:0-274 GCF_000475195.1 Diaphorina citri
AGTAAAAGCCTCTATCTGCCTCTCACTATCTCTTTCTTCTCTCTCACTATCTCTTTCTCCTCTCCCTTTCTCTCTCTCTCTCTCTCCCCTACTTTATCTTTCTACCTCTCCTCCTTTTTATAGGTATTTGTTTTAACTTATTTTCTTCTCTCTTTCTCTTTCGCCTTTTCTCTCCCTTTCTCTCTCTCACTCTCTCTCCCCTACTTTATCTTTCTACCTCTCCTCCTTTTTATAGGTATTTGTTTTAACTTATTTTCTTCTCTCTTTCTCTTTC
>NW_007494412.1:0-274 GCF_000475195.1 Diaphorina citri
AAACATATTTAATATTTATCTACTATCATTTCTCTTATTCTCATTTACTTCAATTATGGCAACTTCTGAAAAGTCTTTTTTAAATTTTCCTCATGGAAACTTGAAGGACTTTTTTTCCTTGAAAATATGTACATTGTCAACTTGGGGTAAGCCCGTCAATTTGTTAATCAAAACAATCGTTCTCTGGAAGAAGGACCTTAGGCCCTACTTCCTGGAAACGATTTAAAACTTTTCGACTCGCTCTACTTTGTACAACTCCATTTTGCACGTTTCC
>NW_007494413.1:0-274 GCF_000475195.1 Diaphorina citri
AAAGTCAGAATCTCTTACATCCTACATATCTGCCTTGAAGATGATAGGACAGAAATGTCAGTGGATCTGTCATGTTGAGAACTGCAAAGCGCAGATTGATTCCATTTTCCAAGCACAGTTCATACGTGGTATACGCGACAACCACATCCGTGAGAAAATCCTTGTGATGAAGACCGAGACTTCTCTCGAGAAAACGTTAGAAACAGCTTTAGCTCTCGAAGCTGCCCACAAACAAAATGTGGAAGAGTACACCAGTGACGCCGCGTCTATACAA
>NW_007494414.1:0-274 GCF_000475195.1 Diaphorina citri
CTAGCCCTGAGTCTAACCACCACCTTATTCTAGTCCGATATTCCACTATTAATATTTTCAAAATATCGATCTTGTATAAATTATTAAATCAGGCTACAATCAATATTTTTCCTTCCTTTTCTCTCAAGCTCAAAGCATTCCAGTATTTTTCTTTTTTCTGTCCGCATAGATTTTTTTCTTTTTAAAATTTCCTCAAATTTCAAGCCCTTTTTTTTATCTCAAAAGTTGAGCTACTTGACTATATCTACACTCGTTTCAGTATTACACTTTTACA
>NW_007494415.1:0-274 GCF_000475195.1 Diaphorina citri
CTGTTCAGGATTAAATCCGCCCCGGGCGGGCTTCCCTAAACCCACAGCGAGTTTTCTTTAACAAAATAGATAAACGATATAAAACTTCACTACTGTTTGAAGTAGAAATTTCATTTCTCAGTTCGAAACAGATAAATGGATAACCCAGCTTACACCTCACCTAACATTGTTATTTTCTTTAGGAAGGGTGTTATTTCTTTACGTCTATATCAGTCTCCCTCCCAACTTTCTCTTCTTCCAATAAATTTTCTTATCAGGATCAAAGGAAAACTTT
>NW_007494416.1:0-274 GCF_000475195.1 Diaphorina citri
GGACAATATTCTTGCTCGAATCACAGGAACTTTGATGGATCATTTCGACTCTATATTCGTACCTGAAATTAAAGAATAATAAACATAAGTACATACAATGGAGGAGTTGCAATTGGGAAAATATTATTAATAAAAGGTCGATTCCTACATAAAAAGTTGTGAAAAATCCGAATCTGAGGTCAAACCTCAGATTCGGACTTTAAAAGGTCGAAAATTCAAATTTTAATTGCCGTTCTAATGAAAAAGTTCAAAGAGTTGTGACGTCAGATTTCAC
>NW_007494417.1:0-274 GCF_000475195.1 Diaphorina citri
AGGGAATAAGGATAACACATACAGAATTACCTACAGACACATACATGCAGATACAAGCAAATTATATCCTTATGGGTTATGGGTTGTTTGACAGATTTTCTAAACAGTAGGTAGATAACTGTTTTAAAGATTTTTAATATGGAAATCTACATGTTATGTACATACCTACATACGTAGGTACACAATTATATCTGTGGTATATTTTGATAGTTACACACAGTATTGAAAACAACAACCACCCAGTAACAATGTTACCTAGCAACCAGTTCATCAA
>NW_007494418.1:0-274 GCF_000475195.1 Diaphorina citri
GTCTTTTTACCAGGAACACGAAAATGGTGGTGCAAATTTTGTCCAGAAAACCATAAAGACAAAAATCCAAAAAAACTGATTTTGGGGGGATTTTTTTCACATTTTCTCACACAAGCTACGCCGAGCAAGGCCAATAAATGGATGGGTGACTTGAACCTTATATTGAGAATAAAGGGAGAACGGGCTCTAGTCTTGATTTTAATCATTACATGAAAGTAAAATCAAAAAATCAAATCAAGAATGATAATAAACTGAATATTAAACAAATTAGGTA
>NW_007494419.1:0-274 GCF_000475195.1 Diaphorina citri
ATCTGTCAGATGGTCTGAGGGTGTGTGGCTGGCCTTACACATTCCCCGACTTGAACCAATTCCGATCAGGTCTTGAGTAAAAAGACCAGTGATGGCCTCCTGATCGTGATAGATAACCGACGGACTAGTCCGAAAACGTTGTGTATTTGCTTATCACGGGCCTGAGGACCTGACTACGAAGCAAATAAACACTCAGAATGTTATCATCTATTCGCTAAAAACTCTAGACTCCAGCTATACCAGCAGATAAGTATATGCGTAAGAATATAAGCAT
>NW_007494420.1:0-274 GCF_000475195.1 Diaphorina citri
TTAATTTATAATAAATAAAGTGTATATGAAAATAGAGATAGTTATTCCATTTTATTAAGGCCTATTTGGTACCTATCTATCTATGGTAGTGATTAAGGCATTTTAATTCATAATAAATATAATGTGTATACCAAAATAAAAATAGTTATTCCATTTTATTAAGGGAATTTCAGTTGAGCAAATAATATTCAATGGCAATGGTAAGTATTGTGTCTCTTCTCGCCCATCTGATGAGAGGCATACTACGGGATGGGCATGCTACGACACAGGCCAC
>NW_007494421.1:0-274 GCF_000475195.1 Diaphorina citri
ACAAAAGACGAAGAAATGAAAATACGAAGAATATCCTGAGGGAAATATGTGTAGCCCTGCGCTCGCTTGAGATGAAATCCTGAATAGCACAACACAACTCATCATGAACATGATTCATCAGTCGAGAGATACCCATGATCATATTAGAAGAGCATATAGAACGGACGTTTCTTAGACCAGCCACTCACTATCCGGGAGACCTGACAGGTATTATACCTGATCAGATAAAGCTGACACCTGATGAGCACACACACTATCAGGTAGACCTGACAGA
>NW_007494422.1:0-274 GCF_000475195.1 Diaphorina citri
ATAAAATAATTAATCTAATAATACTTAGGATAAAGATAAAAAAAAGCACACTCCTCGTAACGTTACATAATACATGAATTTATTGATACCTACATGTCTGCTGTTGGCAAATCTTGTCATCTGAGCTTTGACATCAATCAAGCCAGGTAGCCAGGTTCCCACACTTGAGCTTTGTCTCAGATTTGTCTGCTAGTATCTTGTCTCACCAACCTCAGTGGTGTAGTAATAGACTCTAAATCGGGAGTTTGCTGGTTCGAGTCCAATTGAAGTCAGA
>NW_007494423.1:0-274 GCF_000475195.1 Diaphorina citri
TTGACTAAAAGAAGTATCGTAAGCTGTAGAACTATCTAAAAGGCCTCGTAAGGAACCCTTCAGACGACCAATCGGGCCGAAAATCTAGAAAACAAAAGACCTTTAGGTGTTCATAATGTTTGCCAAATTTCAGCAAAATCGGACAAACCGTCCGGGAGTCATGGCGAACAAAAGAATGTATTCAAACAGTTCTCCTAAGGGATATTTTAAGGTCAACAACATCTTAACTTTGATGAAAATCTTTTTTTTTTTTTTTTTTTTTTTTTTTTTAAAA
>NW_007494424.1:0-274 GCF_000475195.1 Diaphorina citri
CTATAGCCGAAAGGGTGATGACAAAATAGAGAAAATATCTCTTCTATCCGCCATACACCAGGGTGATGGTCTCTAGCCATGTTTAATTGGCTCGTCCTGAAGACTTGTGCTCGTTCTTTTCAAGCAGAGAGAGAGCTGATAGTTTCAAAAACTATCAGCTAGCTAGGCTGGTTAAAGTCAGTCGCACTGTTCACCTTAAAGGGCAACCTTTGTTTTGTGAACAGGTTCCTATCAACATCCACTACCTCCTCACCGTCATCGAAGTGAACAACGA
>NW_007494425.1:0-274 GCF_000475195.1 Diaphorina citri
ATGGTAGAAGTAGTCCATTTTTCCCCAGCCTCCCCTAAATATGGTAGAAGCAGTCCATTTTTCCCCAGCCTCCCCTAATCATCAATCTGACAGCTCAGATTTCCTCTACCAAGCTTCAACTTCAAGTATTTCAAGTAGCTTCGATGTCTGTATAAATTAACCACCAGTCAGGGGGAAGGAAAAAAAATCCGAGGCGAACAGCACATGACTTTGTATTACATTACGGCTGTAAACATTTTTGGACAAACAAAAGGGGGGGGGGATTTTTTTTTTT
>NW_007494426.1:0-274 GCF_000475195.1 Diaphorina citri
GCTTAGGCGGCATCTAAACAGACATACCTATATATTAGGTACGTATTACATACATAATTATGTATGAACATACCTACCTGCCTTGGTATAGAGCTTTGCTTCTTATCATTTTAATTTCATTATGTAGGATCAAAATAATCATTTTACACCCACTGTCGTCCAATCTTCACACTTCTCTGGTCTCATGACAGTCATTACCGCTTAGGCGGCATCTAAACAAACATACCTACATAGGTACGTATTATATACATAATTACATAATTATGTATGTATG
>NW_007494427.1:0-274 GCF_000475195.1 Diaphorina citri
CTTTTAAATAGATTGAGTTTTTCCTTTTTATTGAATCAAAAATATGAACAAATATTATCCAACTTTGGAAAACTTTATGCTCCTTTTACTATGGGGTGAAAACTTGTAATTTTTTGCTGAAGCTAAAGTTTTATGGGATATTTTTATTAGTTCTTTGCTCTTCTTGTCTAGAACGTTGTCACCCTTAGGTGCCTTACAGTTACAGATTATCCAGTTATTGTCTTACAATATTCCTTTTTTTTCGAAAAGGTCTGGTAGAGGGAACTGTAACAAC
>NW_007494428.1:0-274 GCF_000475195.1 Diaphorina citri
TAGAGGAAACAGATTTAGTCCTAATAATGGCCTTTGATTTAGACTTATCGAAAAATCAGCACTTGATTATCATGCAGATGGTAAAATCGCATTTGTTCTAATCCAGAGGAACCGCAGACAAATATTATGCCTGAAAGCACGGTCAGACCGTCTGACAGACTTAGGTACCGCGGTCTGTCAGACAGTATCAACGTGAATGACCGGCCCTAATAGACTCAATTTTCCCTTTCCCAACTGATCAAACACCCTAAAATCAGCCCTGTTTGATCACCAC
>NW_007494429.1:0-274 GCF_000475195.1 Diaphorina citri
CACAAACTCTCTCCCTTTCCTTCTTCTTCGTCTTCTCCCTCCCTTCTCTCTCTCCATCTCGATCACTCTCCGTTATTACGAACACAATCTTTCTCGCTTTCCTCTCTCTTTCCTCTCTTCGTCTCCTTTCGTCCTTTTTATTACCTACACAATTCCTCCTTCTCTTCTGTCTTTCGTTCTCTCTCTTCCTCCCTTTCTCAATCTTCTTTCCATTCCTGCCCCCTTCCTTCTTTACCTATCTCCCTCCCTTCTCCCATTCCTCTCCCTCCTATGT
>NW_007494430.1:0-274 GCF_000475195.1 Diaphorina citri
GTTAGGTTGTAGCTTCATTTCGAACAGAACGTACCTACCTACTTTTATCTTCCAAGTTGGCATGGGGTAAAACTTATTTGTTTTCTTTTCTTTTGTTATGAATTACCCACTAGACTTGTTGGTTGGTGACTATTTAAGCTCCTTTATGACCGATAGTAATATTTTATTCTTATTTTTGTTGGTTGTTCTTGTTTGTTTTCTTCTTCTTCTTTTCTGCTAAAGCTAATCAGTATATTTACAGGTATCAAAATAATGGCACAAGCTCTGCTTATAC
>NW_007494431.1:0-274 GCF_000475195.1 Diaphorina citri
TATTTCCGAGTTAATTGGCGCGATTAGTATTTTTTACCCAAGTTGTTTACGTAGAATCAATATCCTAAATCCAGTATATCTGTCGATAGTCTATACGGTCGTTAATTTATCAATTTACCATTATGTCTTTGGTGTTTTTGTTCCCAAGATACCTGCGGAGGTAATAACCAGAGAATTTCTTCCTTGTTCAAGATTTTGTGTGAGAAAAGAAAGCAAAAACTTTGAGTTTAGGCGTCAGAATAATAGCGAACAATTTGTCATCGACAAAAACAAT
>NW_007494432.1:0-274 GCF_000475195.1 Diaphorina citri
GGCCATCACTGGTGGGAATATACTTAGTTTGATGGTCATACATTTACAAGGCTAAATTTTATACAGTTACTTATAGCTACCTATACCTACTTACTTAATGTAAACAATAAAGTAAATCCACTATAAACTATTTTAATGTACCAAGGACAAAAAGGGTTTCTTTTTGTCCAATGGCCAAATTTAGGTCAAATGGTAGCAACAGTATACAAGAGGGATAAGGTTACTATTCCAACAAATATATTTACCTAGCTACTTATGTTTACCATAAGGTACA
>NW_007494433.1:0-274 GCF_000475195.1 Diaphorina citri
GCCCCGGGCGGGAATCGAACCCGCGGCCTAGCGCTTACAAGGCAGACGCACTACCAACTAAGCTAACTAGGCTGGAAATCAGCTCTTTGATCTTCATCTAGTTGTTATTTATGTAAAAACTTGTAGGTCTAGACTTCAGATTTTCTTCAAAGTTTTTCCTCAAAGTCGTAAATTTACAAGTTATGTTATGTAATTATTTTTGCTGCCTAACTACCTACCTATTATTAGGTATTGTTATTCTAAAAAAAAAAAAAAAAAAAAAAAAAAAACCACC
>NW_007494434.1:0-274 GCF_000475195.1 Diaphorina citri
TCACCACCGAAATTTTACATAATATTATTGGGAGTTCTTTGTGATCGGTCTATGATCGGGAAGACTAACTTAACATCACCGAAATGTTTTGGTAATGAGTGTTCTGAGTTTGTTAGTAAGTATCTAATGGTCTACATCGGCACTTAGCTCAGAAGTGAAGTGAAGTTCAGAGAAAACATTCAAGTCATCCTCTTGTTTTCAAAGTTGGGATAGGTCACTGAAGTTAGGCCAAGTTTTGTCTAGTTGCTATCTGGATGGGTGATCATCAGGGCAA
>NW_007494435.1:0-274 GCF_000475195.1 Diaphorina citri
CAGTACTGTAGAACTACGAACCTAAATAATTTCATGTATTTTTAATTTATATATGTATATTTTATTAAATAAATACCTGCCTAAAGGGAAAATCTCCCACGCACCTATTTGTTATTGACTTTTGACATATTGGTTTAAATGTGGACATTTTAAACTTGAGGTGAGAGTGTTTTCGGGAAGAAATCTGCTTGGGAAGGTAGATTTCATTTTACTTGGCGTTTATTTTAAGTAGGTAGGAAATGTTTTTTTGGGGGGGGGGGAATCATTACTTTTT
>NW_007494436.1:0-274 GCF_000475195.1 Diaphorina citri
GATGGGTCTCTCATCCGTGGCCGATCCGTGAAAGAGGTGATGATATACTGAGATATAGTGTACAAGCTGCAAGCTGCTACAAGTGAATTCATATGAAGAAATTCATAGCAAAAACCCTGAAAATATAACCCTTGTAATTATTTCAAGAAAGGTTCCTGGAAGGGTAAAAGTGGCACAAATACAGAAAGAACGTCAAACAATATTTTTATTTTACTCCAAGTTTCAACACTCAACACTACTTAACACTAGCTAAGCGTACTTAGCTAAGCTAAAT
>NW_007494437.1:0-274 GCF_000475195.1 Diaphorina citri
CAATAATCATTGTCACTATTACTTATGGTGGTTCAGTGGACTCGCTAACTCACTCAGAAAAAGGCCATTAGGGCTAGAAAAGGAGTGATTGATGGTCCACTGAAGACCTTCATCTTCCTCCCCTATCGGAGGATGGACATCATTATGGCAACCTCGTCTTTGTTTCTTGCAATCCTCATCAATTCTCCTTGATCAGCACGCAAGTCTCTCACGGGTCACATGTTTGCGAAAATTTCTTAGAATTCTGACGAACAATTTTCACAAAATTCGACTG
>NW_007494438.1:0-274 GCF_000475195.1 Diaphorina citri
TTTTCCAACTCAATTACCAAGTTTGAAAAAAAAGGACACGCCCCCTCTGACACCATTTGGAGGGAACTTCCTGCCAAAGGAGGCAGCTCCTTTCAAATATGGTAATTTAACAAATTTCTAATGTTCATTTCCTTTGGCAGCTCCTTTCAAAGATGGTCATTTAACTAATTTGAATTTAAGACCAAGATAGATATGCTATGATGGAACCAAATTGACTCTTTGCAACCAAAACATACGCTGCAATCATTCGGAACCAAAGAGAACTTTGCATCTA
>NW_007494439.1:0-274 GCF_000475195.1 Diaphorina citri
GATCAATTTTTTTGTTCTTTCTGTTGTTTAAGGAGGTGTACCTCCTTATATTGTCAATTCAAATCAAATAAACTTGTCCAATCTTCAAACTAATTATGTAGATATATAATGATGAACATACAGTAAGTCAACTTGTAATGAGCATTAGAATTTGATCAACTGGATCTTTGTTCTTGTATTTTGATTGTGAAATAGGTACCGAAATTTTATCTGAAACAAATCAATAAACAATGTTAAAGATTGTGTGTGTGTGTGTTTTTTTTTTTTTTTTTTT
>NW_007494440.1:0-274 GCF_000475195.1 Diaphorina citri
TGGTACTTGTGCAGAAGTCACGTCCGTGGAATATTGCTACCAAAGGAACTGGCACAAACGAGCAGTGACCAGCGTTATTATAGGGTTAGGTTAAACGCAAGAAGGAGTTTTCACAATTAGAGCAGTGATTAGTGTTAATATAGAGTTAGGTTAAATACAAAAACGAGCTTTTCTTTTCCACGGACGTGACTTCTGCATAATTACCAAATTAATTAATTTTACTTTACTACGGAATCTACGGATCTCTTCATTGAAGAAATTGGGTCGGAAAAAA
>NW_007494441.1:0-274 GCF_000475195.1 Diaphorina citri
AAAAAAATGTGTTTTGGCACTAAAAACTGACCATCGAAAATTTGACCTGATTACTTTTTACTTTAATTCCTATAGGATAAGGAAAGTAAAAATTATGGAAACTGAATTTTCAACGTTATCCACAACAGTACCCATAAAACTAGTCTCTTAATTCTATGCCAATAGATCAAACATTTTGGTGCGGTGGTGCCTAAAGATTTGGACACCTTGTATAGGTATACAAATATGGACATCAAAGTTGAGCTTTCTCTCTCTCTCTCTCTCTCTCTCTCTC
>NW_007494442.1:0-274 GCF_000475195.1 Diaphorina citri
CCTAAGAGAATCGTGGAGACACTAGTCTGGCGGTATTGCTGGTTGCATAGTTGTTATCTTGACAGGAGCAATATTGCTGGCTGACTGGTGCTGCTGACAGGAGCAACAAT
Organism: Diaphorina citri; assembly: GCF_000475195.1. Taxonomy (NCBI): domain Eukaryota; kingdom Metazoa; phylum Arthropoda; class Insecta; order Hemiptera; family Psyllidae; genus Diaphorina; species Diaphorina citri. Next base: position 111 of record NW_007494442.1, read on the forward strand.
GACAGGATGCAAATAAATTACAAATTACAAATTACAAAATATGTCACGGAACTATACAGTGTTGTAGAGGGGAATCTTTTGGAGACATAGAATGGTTTGACTCCATTTTTTGTTCCTTTTCTTCTTGTACGTAAGGGACAATGATGAACATTGTAGGTAGAAGC
>NW_007494443.1:0-274 GCF_000475195.1 Diaphorina citri
GCTGGAGTGGAAAATCGAAAATAGCCCGTTGAATATGGCAGTCCCCAAAGGGTCAAAGAAGTTAATCAACTTTGCGAGTGGTTGGTATTTGGACAAGTGACCGTCTGGGCAGGTCATGGGTAGGTACGAGCTACGACTCTACGAGGGTAGGTACTTAATGAGTTTTTGGAAAAATAGGAAGATAAAGCAACACTACACGAGCCGCCTGCTGCTCACGAAAATTTGGGCACCACTGAAATTCCGTCATGAATGGCTATGTTCACACAGGTGCTAT
>NW_007494444.1:0-274 GCF_000475195.1 Diaphorina citri
CATTTTGGCGAAACATTGTGAAAAATGCCAGTGTGAGACATTTCAAAAATATTCAAGGTCTGTCAAGATCTGAATCTTCTTTCTTCAAATAGGTGCAAAGAGCCATTGGAAATTTCCAAGATGAAAAAGAACAAAGTTTCCAAGAGATGGGAGCTAAAAAACAAAGTCTGCTTGCTTGTTTGGTCTAAAAAGCTTCCGTTGAATTCTAAGTAGGTGACACTTTCCTATCAGAACATCTTTTGTACATTTAATATTTTACAAAATCTTTCACAAA
>NW_007494445.1:0-274 GCF_000475195.1 Diaphorina citri
TTAGCCAGCCTTTTTCATTTAATTTTTATTTTTTAAAAAAAAGAGGTTTGACAGAGGGAACTGTAACTGCTATGGTCTTATCGAAAATCGAAGAGAGAAGGAAGACAGGATAGGAAAAAAGAGTATACCTCGGCTTTCGCATCATTTTAAGGAATTTCAGCCAACCTAGGTAGCCTGAAAGGTGTTTTTAAAATATAAAGTTCTTTCTATTAATATATATTTTGTGTTTATAATTATATTATGTATAAAAACATTGTTAACACAAAATCACATA
>NW_007494446.1:0-274 GCF_000475195.1 Diaphorina citri
CTGCCCAGGCCTACCTCAATGTTGAATGTAAGTTCAGTAAATGGTTTCTTCAAATTAAATTGATCCCAAGGGCAGGGTAATGCCTAGACCCTTGACAAATGGAGTGTGTCTGAAGGCATGTGATGTGTTCCAATCCACTCGACCCTAGTGGATTGATTAATGTCCTCCGTTGCTTCAGTGATCTAGTCAACGCAATGCATTCAACAGCCTTTGATTTCATAGCGATGAAAAACTACCTTCTATATTGGACTTTACCGGTCTGTGTCGTAGCATA
>NW_007494447.1:0-274 GCF_000475195.1 Diaphorina citri
AAAAAAAAAAAAAAATATGCGTCCATAAATTTCGTACAAATTTTTGGCCAGTCACTTTGAAATATTAATTAGTCTTTGTGCCATAGGTAATTACTTATTTAAAGAAGAAAAAATGTGCTGAAATGGGCTAAAAATAACTGGACACCTACCGGACCGAAGGACAAACCAAATTAGAGACAACTCCAACATAACTGTTCGACCAATTTTAACTGTTGGACCAATTGGACAGCATTAGGCAGAAAAGAACCATCCATAGTTCTTGAAGGGCAACCAG
>NW_007494448.1:0-274 GCF_000475195.1 Diaphorina citri
TATTATTATTATTATTAAGAGGCTGAGAAATATGAGAAATAGGAGGAAGGAGAAGGAGAGGATGAGGAAGAAGGAAAAAAGGGGGAAGAAGAAGGAGAAGAAGGAGGAAGAAGAAGAAGAGGGAGAAAAGGAAAAATAATAGAAAGAAGAGGAGGAGGAAGGAGAAAAAGAATAAAAGGAAGAAGAGAAGAAGGACGAGGGATAGGCGAGGATATTGTTTTCTGGAGTGCATAATATAGGAAAGTGGGTTAATTAGGTTGTGAGTCGTGAATGT
>NW_007494449.1:0-274 GCF_000475195.1 Diaphorina citri
GAGGATCTCTTATCATTCTTACTTCTTTTATGTGGGATGGCACTGAGGGCTAAGAGTTGACAGAAGGGTACTGGGGGGACATAGGGGCTCTTCTTTCAATTTTATCGTGGGATCTTGAATCTTGATTGAAAAAAAAATCCCCCTTCTTCAATCTTTCGCAAAGGATCTCTTGAGATTTGTAACTTTCGTGACGATTTCTATCTTTCTATCCCCCTTTTCACCTTTTTTTTTTCCGTCTTTTTATCTCCCAACCCCCTATATTAATTTTCCTTCT
>NW_007494450.1:0-274 GCF_000475195.1 Diaphorina citri
CCGGGCGGGAATCGAACCCGCGGCCTAGCGCTTACAAGGCAGACGCACTACCAACTAAGCTAACTAGGCTGGCGATAATTTTTGTAACATCATCGGTACATTGAAAGATTTTGAAAAATCACCGGTACCTATAGGTATTTTTCAGACCGATTTTTCTCGAGATCTAGAGGTCGTAGAAGGAAGAGAAAAAGTTCGGTGGGTCCTCATTTTTTCAGCTCTTCAAACTGAAAACCTTTACCTAAATAAACACAAGAGCTCTTGTATTTATGTTCTT
>NW_007494451.1:0-274 GCF_000475195.1 Diaphorina citri
CGGGAAAAGACGAAGAAGGAGAAGTGGAGGAGTATTTCACCGCCGTTTTTATTTCGTAGCAATTCAACAACTGCTAACTGCTACATTAGACGCGTGAGGTTTGTATCGTAGCATGCCCATCCTGTAGTATGCCCCTCATCAGATGGGCGATAAGGGACACAATACTCCCCATTTAGGTGCGGGGCCAATACGGGAGCACTAGAAAGTAACCCGTTGAAATATTTGCAATCGAAAAACGAGAGAAAAAAAAGATGGTGGGAATCGAACTCGGGAC
>NW_007494452.1:0-274 GCF_000475195.1 Diaphorina citri
TTTTACGATCATTTTTTTTTTTTTAATTTATTTTTCTTTTCTTTTCAACAAGTTTTTATGGAGGTACGATAGGTGATAGGTAACATATTATTAAAAACAGATAAACAAACAGAGGTATACCTACAGCATAACGTATCGCTATGCCTACAGTATAAAGGTGGATTTCCACCAACGCGACCTCTGTCGTGCGACAAAATCGCGCGACGTCACCTGTTTTCACTTGCAACATTTGTCGCGCGATGTGACCTGTTAAAAATTAAAGCACTCCCCGACA
>NW_007494453.1:0-274 GCF_000475195.1 Diaphorina citri
GACCCATCTGTGCAATCGCGCTGGGTTTTCAAGACCCCACTCAGAAGTAGTCAAGAGGCTGTGTGAGGGTAATATGAGTAAGCGGGTAGCTTCTCAGCAGTTATACACGTGACATTAAACCTCTTTCAAAAAGCCTGGTTTTACCATCCAATGTTATGATCTTTTGCATGCTAATAATGACACGGCCATCCAGACCGCTCTTTTTTTTTAAGAGGTTTGACAGAGGGAACTGTAACTGCTATGGTCTTATCGTCCCGAAATCGAAGAGAGAAGG
>NW_007494454.1:0-274 GCF_000475195.1 Diaphorina citri
ATTTATTATTTTTGACGATCTTTACGAAAAAAATACATTTGGACAGTTATATTTTTCATGAGAATCATCAATTGGACAATTCTGTCCCTTGTTTCTACTACACCGAAAGTCCGTATTACTCTATATTTTATACATCTCTTCCAATTCTTCTGCCACTCCCAACATAAACTCGCCACATTTCCTCTCTGAACTGTTAAAGATAATTGATGATTCTCATGAAAAATATAACTGTCCAAATGTATTTTTTTCGTAAAGATCGTCAAAAATAATAAAT
>NW_007494455.1:0-274 GCF_000475195.1 Diaphorina citri
ACTCAGCACCCTGTGGACGAAAACTCCCAAGCAACTAGTCAAATACGTCAAGGTAAGATGCCCAAATTGTGGGTCGGCCTTTGGGTGAAGACCTGCATTTATGTTTTGTGAGCTACGTAGAATGAAGCTAAGGACTCTCGCTGTCTGTGAATGCTGCGCAGTAGGTAAGTAAGTAAATAAGTAACGTAGCTATACGTATACGAGGTCTTTTGACAGTTTTGATGTATCCAATAGCGTTTGATGACATAATATCTCCTATGGATAGTCCATTTGG
>NW_007494456.1:0-274 GCF_000475195.1 Diaphorina citri
GAGGGGAGAGGGGGGGGGGTCAAACCAGTGTTATGTATATGAGTTAGGAGTAGTAGATAGAGAGGGGGAAAAGGTAGAACAGGGAGAGGGTACATAAAAGGGAAGGGGAAGGAGCAGGAGAGGGGAGGGAAAAATTTATTTCTCTTTCTTTTCACCTGTGTTAAAAAGAGGGTGATGTGATGATGTTTGTGATGTTAGAAACGAATTTAAAATCACCCAGAAAGACAAAAAAAAAAAAAAAAAAAAAAAAAAAAAAAAAAAAAAAAAAGGCTTT
>NW_007494457.1:0-274 GCF_000475195.1 Diaphorina citri
ATCTAAAGCTCCTTTGATTTTCTTTGTGTTGAAACATGTCCACCAAATTTCATCAAAATTGGACAAACTGTTTGAGAGCTATGGCAAAACAGACAGAAAAAATGTGGTGTTTCTCATCAGCAGAATTCTTCCAACAAACTTACATTACCCTAAAAAGAATAAGCACATTCAAGTTATTGTTTTGTGTCCAGAACTCACTTTGTTTAAAACTGAGAACTCACTTTCTTCAACAATTTTGTTGTCTCCAGGTATAACAACGGCTAAAGCAGCAGAG
>NW_007494458.1:0-274 GCF_000475195.1 Diaphorina citri
AGGTACATAGGGATTCTTTAACCACAATCGAATAAACTACGGGCTAAAAAATTCCCGGAGGGACGGACCCAGCTTGTTCTGTTTTTATGCGTAATCAAGATTCTGATTCATAAAGTCAGATTCCATGTGTAGGGAATCTCTACTATGGATATCCTACCGTTAGCGGTTTCCACATAGTCGACGACCGTCGATCGACATCCATCGATGTCGACTGAAACCATGCATAATGCCTCGACAGTATGGATTCACCTCGTCGATCCACATCAATCGACGG
>NW_007494459.1:0-274 GCF_000475195.1 Diaphorina citri
TTCTCCCTTTCAAAATTATACGTCCGTAAATGTTACCGTACCATGACTGAATTTCTCCCTCCCTCTCTCCCTTTTCTCTCTCCCTTTCTCCCTCTTCCTATTTCTCCTTCTCTCTATCTCTCCCTGTTTCTCTCTCGCCCTCCCTATTTCTTTTCTTTCCCTATAAGTTTCTGGTCTCTGTCACATTTCCTTTATGACTTTTCCCTCGTTTTTATCCTAAAAAAAATCTCATATAATCTCCCTCCCTCTCTCCATTCCCCCCCCCCGTCCTTCT
>NW_007494460.1:0-274 GCF_000475195.1 Diaphorina citri
CAGTGGAGGCAACCCATCCAAGTCTACCAAAGGACCAAATGTCTTTCACCATATAATCACCACGGGACCCCCCTGCTTCGCTAGACCGCGGCGGTTGGCACCGGACAAGTATCGTGCTGCCAAGGCAGAGTTTGAGATCATGCTGCAACAAGGAATAGTCCAGCCCTCCAAGAGTCCATGGGCGAGCCCCCTGCACATGGTTCCCAAGAAGTCAGGGGATTGGCGTCCATGCGGGGACTACACTCGGCTCAATGCACAGACGGTCCCAGACAGG
>NW_007494461.1:0-274 GCF_000475195.1 Diaphorina citri
TTTTCGAAATGCATTGGGCGCATATCTCCCTGAGATAATGTGTTTGTATAGCACGAAATATACAAGGAGATTTGTGAGAATACTCTCTCTGTCTTCTCTTTCCATTAGTTCAAAAGAGTGGAGGATACACACCTTCTTTTTATACTGCGTTTGCTCCCTAGGAAATGTGTGTTTTGTGTGTGCAAGTGTTATGAAACAAGAGAGAAAAATCGTTATCTGTTTCCAAGAAGTGCCAAACACACAGGTAGAATGGCTTAGAATAGGAATGTCATTA
>NW_007494462.1:0-274 GCF_000475195.1 Diaphorina citri
AAAGGTTCTCCTTATCCACATTTTTTGTCTGTACTTTCCATCCACTTTTTTATTTTTTACTTTCTGTTTTTACGGCTGCAATTATTACTACACCTAAAGTTACTCTCTCTCTCTCTCTCCCTTTTTCCTTCTATCTTTTTTTCTCCCCTCTTTTTAACTCACTCTTTATTTTTCTCCTCCTTCCATCACTCTTTCTCTCTCTCCATAACCCCTATTTTTTTTAACTCCACTCTCTCTCTCTCTCTCTCTCTCTCTCTCTCTCTCTCTCCCTTGC
>NW_007494463.1:0-274 GCF_000475195.1 Diaphorina citri
CTAGTTACAAAAGATAACATAAATAAATGTGATTGTAAAAGTAAAAATAAATCTACACCAAGTGAGACTCAAATAAATAGTCAAGAATATGACTATCAGTATTATGACTACGAAATAAACAAACTGGCCTGTGGCCCAAGCATCAGGTGTCATAGGCCATTACTTACCCGAGACAATTCCACCTGTCTCTTCGGGACAAAAAGTGCCAGGACAAATATTGAAGAGGATTAATCAATATGGTGTCATAACTTATTCCATCATGTATGATGTAAAT
>NW_007494464.1:0-274 GCF_000475195.1 Diaphorina citri
GTCTTCTTCTACCATCAGAAGGGCTCAAAATCCCAAAGGGATAGAAAGACCGAACGACCCATACCTAATAAAATACATTTTAGTTAAAGCGATGTATGGAAATCGATAGCTCGCTAGTTTCGATAATCGATTTCGCTCAAAACCGATTATTCCAATTCATAAAATGTTTACGTTATATAACATGTTGAAGACGGAGTGAGAGAGCAAGAGGTTTTCATTTCATGTTCTCTCTCACTCATTTCAGTCTCTGATATTGTGTTTCACGTCTCCTATA
>NW_007494465.1:0-274 GCF_000475195.1 Diaphorina citri
TAGATAGCTTAATCTTTACCTTTTCTACCTACCAAGTTTATAACTAATTTGTTAAACCTATCCTTTTCAAAATGAAATTAAATTGAAATTTTATAATCTTATTTATTAAGTTTCTAATACCTACATATGTATACTTTTCTATTACGTGGCTTTCAAGTAATCTTGTAAATAATTTTACGATCTATGATCGATTTCCTTGAAATTTTTTTGCTCTTTTGAAAACATATGTCTGATTTAATTATCTTGAAATCCATTTATTCAGTGAATTAATTTT
>NW_007494466.1:0-274 GCF_000475195.1 Diaphorina citri
ATGTGGTTCAGTAGTTTGGTGGAAGAGCTCCTTTAGGAGAATGCTTCCACTTTGAATGAAGCGAGGAAAACGTTTCAATTATAGTATTGAGTCGTTTGACTCAATATTTTGACGTTTGATATTGTGGGACATTACACAAAAAAACTAGACCCAGTCGTCATTACCTTTGATCCAAATTGGTTTGTACTTGGTTCAGAAAACACAAAACCTGTAATCAAAATGTGGAGTTGAAGTTGAAACACCAAGAAACCAAACACATTTGATTAAATACTTC
>NW_007494467.1:0-274 GCF_000475195.1 Diaphorina citri
CCGGGCGGGAATCGAACCCGCGGCCTAGCGCTTACAAGGCAGACGCACTACCAACTAAGCTAACTAGGCTGGCGATGTTTCTCTATTTAACTATTATTGAAATGTAAAACTTAAAATCAAGTGTTAATATTATCAATAGTTTATTGAAAGTTTTACCAATGTAGTTTTGGTCTTATTATAATTTCTCTGTTTCTTGTGTGTTTCACAGGTCAGCAACGACATTGGCAGAATGAACCGTGGTACGAGACGAACTGTTTTCCTGACTGTGATATTA
>NW_007494468.1:0-274 GCF_000475195.1 Diaphorina citri
CATGCTATTTACGCTGGTACATTTACCATGCTATTTACGCTGGTACATTTACCATGCTATTTACGCTGGTACATTTACATGCTATTTACGCTGGTACATTTACCATGCTATTTACGCTGGTACATTTACCATGCTATTTACGCTGGTACATTTACCATGCTATTTACGCTGGTACATTTACCATGCTATTTACGCGGGTACATTTACCATGCTATTTACGCTGGTACATTTACCATGCTATTTACGCTGGTACATTTACCATGCTATTTACGCT
>NW_007494469.1:0-274 GCF_000475195.1 Diaphorina citri
ATTATTCCACGAGAAGATGGCATAATTATCCCAACAGGAGAAAACCAGGGGCAATATTGTAGAATAGAGAAGGGAAGAGAAGACGGAAGGAAATGTTATCGTGGGATAAAAGAATAAGCCAAGTGAAAGGGCTGGAAAAATAAGCGCGAATAAAAGAGGAGAGGGGAAAATGAACAGGAGAGAATAAGGATGCAACCTGGAATTTGCGAAATTGTAGTCTTGTGAACCAGCAAAGCGAGTTTGAAAAAAAAAAGTTTAAAAAAAAAAAAAAAAA
>NW_007494470.1:0-274 GCF_000475195.1 Diaphorina citri
AGTCGGTATAGCTGAAAACCGCCATAAACGGTCAAAAACCGCCAAAAAGCGGTCAATATACCGCCAACCGCAGCACCTATCTCAAACGTTTTGAGTTGCACCCTTGTCACGTCGTTTTTATTTAGACTATAATAGACGCATGTGGTCTGTGTCGTAGTATGCCTCTCATCAGATGGGCGAGAAGAGACACAAAGTGAACACGAGAACACCAGAACACCATATAAGATCCTAGATTAAGTTATTCTAGATTAATTCTATGTATCTATCTTAAAAA
>NW_007494471.1:0-274 GCF_000475195.1 Diaphorina citri
GAAATATCCCAACTACATTGAATACGAAACATTGATTGAAAATCTCCCTATTGAATCTTTAGAATCAAGACTAAAAAATAATCAGATTAAATATCTCAAAAACATCCTGACGAATCGCATCAATAGCTCTGTGCTTACAAGCAACATAAAGTTTAGAGTTGCGGATGCTCGTCTCAGAGATAATCCTGATAACAATCTTTTTTTAGTCCCAAAAGATGAAACACCATCCCCTACCATTTCAGCAATGAAACACTATAATACCATGAACCAAAAG
>NW_007494472.1:0-274 GCF_000475195.1 Diaphorina citri
ACCCCTTTCACCAAATCTAAATTTAAAGAAGACGTTTCAATGTCCCAACGGGAGGTCAAATTCATAATTAAGTGACCATAGGGCATGTGTCCACGATTTCCATTCAATCATTTTCCTAACACTGAATTAGATGTGCCAAAATTCGGGGATGTTCGATGACCAGTATGGTACCTTCTGGTGGTTTGGTGTCAGCTGTCTGCTGCCCCCCTGGTGAGCCAAAGGACTGACCACCAAACCGCTGTGCTGTAAATCGATATGAACGGCTGGAAATCTG
>NW_007494473.1:0-274 GCF_000475195.1 Diaphorina citri
CAGTCATTTGGAACATCTTTAAAACGTTGGCTCATTTCCTCATTGATTGATCTACCAACCGATTTTAATAGTGTTAGGTATTTTTATTTGAGGGTTTTATTGTATTCGTATTTATTTTTTTGGAGATAGTATGATAATTAATTTCAAAATTCAATTTTTCTTGTTTCAGAATATGTCTTATGCTGAACATTGAATCATGACGACCTTATCAGTTCAATCGGAAAACAGGGCACTCAACTTCATCATCAAGTCTGAGGGTAAGTTGATCTAGAAT
>NW_007494474.1:0-274 GCF_000475195.1 Diaphorina citri
CGGTTTCAGTCATCGATTGACGGACGTCGACTATGTGTGGACGCAGCTTAATGATGGAAAAATATCTTTCGTGTATGTCTCTGTCAAATCCACGCCAAGTTGGTATGAAGGTCTTGGCGTTAATGCATTTTGACAATCTCTTTTAATTACTCGTTTGTATAATTGTTTTAGTCCATCTAAATCAGTGGTTCTCAAACTTTTTTTGCATGGCGCCCCGCTTGGGCATATTCTCATTTTTTCAAGCCCCCCCTAACCTTACCCAACCCCTCGGTAT
>NW_007494475.1:0-274 GCF_000475195.1 Diaphorina citri
GGAGGGACAAAGGTTCTGAGGGAGGGACGAAGAAGGGGGGGGGGTTACTAATCAACTCTGTCTTCTTTTCTTCTAGGAAATCTAGGAGTTCTACGAGAATACATCTACGGTTCCTGTTTTCCTATACAAATCTGATTTCACTGATGTTTCCTCAAGAAGGATTTGAAGTTTCCCCCATCCTCTCCATGAAGAACTTGGTGGATCTCTCCAAGTGGACCCAGAAGCCCTCAGCAATCTAATGGTTCAAGATGACCTCCCAAGGATCCCCTCCAGT
>NW_007494476.1:0-274 GCF_000475195.1 Diaphorina citri
GAGAAGCAAAGTTCTGTAGGCATTCTTATTCTTAATGGTCCCAGATTTTTACTTCAAAAATAGATTTCCATACAATTTGAAAAGGTTAGTAAATTTTCCTTTACAAAATAATGTACCTAGGGTATAAGCTGTACCTGACGTACATGGTTGTGACATTACTGGAAATTCGAAAACAGTTTTCCTAATTTCCTAACTTGGACACTTTGGAAACTTAACAATCTGATTTTGTATGAACGCCTGTGAATAGAAGAAAGTAGGCAATATGCAAGACATA
>NW_007494477.1:0-274 GCF_000475195.1 Diaphorina citri
TATCTGTTAATTCAAATCGTTTTACAGGGGTAATTATCAACAACAGATTCTCATGTCCGAGTGGTCAGATGTTCACATGTTAAGAATGTTAAGTGTTTTCCTGTATTTGGCGGCGACATTGACCTCGTTTCTGCCTACGCTACTTTGGGGGTGAGAACATACGTGCATTCTGTTTTGTTTACTTGGAGATTCCATATGCCAATAGATCAGTTGCGCTTACTTGTGTGATGTTTCAAAGTCATAGAGCAGGAAAAATGAGGACCAACGGAATTTT
>NW_007494478.1:0-274 GCF_000475195.1 Diaphorina citri
AAGTACACAATAATCATGCGGGTGTTCCTATAATTATTTGGCCTGAAGTCTATCGCCTGTTTAGATATTGATGTGAATAGAATATTGGAGAGAACCCATCAAGTTCCTTGGGCTAAACATACCTACACTGAAAAAAACAAACTAGGGTGCCTGAAGCCCAATCGGTTAACTGGGTTCCGGCACTCTAATATTGAACTCTATATTGGGAAGCTCGACACTATAATATGTAAATGTAGTTTCTTTGTCTTATTATGTCACAATTTTGGTGCTCACT
>NW_007494479.1:0-274 GCF_000475195.1 Diaphorina citri
TTTTTTTTTTTTTTTTTTTTACTAATCTTTAAGTACAAATCTTGTTACAGTGTTAAATTAAAAATCCATATTGATTTGAAACTTGAAACCCCATCAACTATTAGGTAGTCATACAAACACTTGACTTCTAATCTGTCAAGGTAGGGTGTAGATTGAGAATTGTTTGACTTGTGTTCTAATGTCATTGTTTAACTTGTGTACTAATGACATTGTTTGACTTGTGTACTAATGACATTGTTTGACTTATGTACTGATGGCATTGTTTTGCTTGCAG
>NW_007494480.1:0-274 GCF_000475195.1 Diaphorina citri
GAAGACAGGATAGGAGAAAGCCAGCCGTTCCGAGAACGAACATTATCCCATCAGGATAAAATCCGCCCCGGGCGGGGAATCGAACCCGCGGCCTAGCGCTTACGAGGCAGACGCACTACCAACTAAGCTAACTAGGCTGGCAATAATAGTTTATACTTTGGTTGAACAAGGGTAAACATGGTTGAATGGTGGAGGTTGCCTTATGCAATAATTTCGCCCTTTATTTGTAATTTCTTGTATTGGTGTACATCGAGTTATAACCAATAAAGAGTCT
>NW_007494481.1:0-274 GCF_000475195.1 Diaphorina citri
AATAATATTCCGAACCTAACTATCTATGGTTCTCAAGGCACATCCACTAATACTAAATCTAACAATGGGGTTCATGAGTTGATGCTGATCTGTGTACTGGAAGTAATGGCCCTTGGCTGGAACATTGTTGTGTCCTTGTGTGGATCCGCGAATGTCCCAGGTCGCCTCGGTACGGAGAACCGGCCATTGTGGAGGCGTTACCAATTGTACAGCTAGTTACAAACCAAATAGGGTACTGGGCACCCATCCACCACCTATATCATTGGCAGAGAAA
>NW_007494482.1:0-274 GCF_000475195.1 Diaphorina citri
AAAAAAAAAAAAAAAAAAAAAAAAAAAAAATACTAATGAACCAAGAACAAGAATACTCGAGTATTCTTTTTTGAAGAAGAAAAAAACCTCTTTTAGACCCATTTTAACATGAAACTTTGGACCTGGGGGTTAGTGTGTTTTTTGCAAGTGAGGTCTACAGCTACAGGTCACTGAAATAATTAGCAACAATATTGAACTCCATATTCCATAGGACTGTTCCTATTGCTCTCCCTTAGGACTATTTCTATTGCTCTCCCTCACGTTATGTTCGCAG
>NW_007494483.1:0-274 GCF_000475195.1 Diaphorina citri
AGAAGAAGAGAGGAGAAGTAAGAAGAGGGGAAGGGAGAGTTTTAAAATATTATAAAGGGGGGTATCTATGGAAATGTCTTATAGCCTACTAACATACATTTCTTCCATCTTATTCCAATACCTACTTTCCGAATTCCACCTTGGTTTTTTGAGAGGAAACTGTATACCTGCTAGGGTCTTATCGTCCCGAAATCGAAGAGAGAATTACAGGCTAAGAGAAAACAGGCCGTTCCGGGAACGGATCTTTTTTTTTTTTTTTTTAATTTAAACAGGT